>NC_041218.1:3565454-3567970 GCF_002837175.3 Physeter macrocephalus | reverse complement strand
TTCAACCCCTCTTTCTTTTTTTTTTTTTTTTAAATTAATTAATTAATTTATATTTTTGACTGTGTTGGGTCTTCATTACTGTGCGAGGGCTTTCTCTAGTTGTGGCGAGTGGGGGCCACTCTTCATTGCGGTGCGCGGGCCTCTCACTGTCATGGCCTCTCGTTGTGGAGCACAGGCTCCAGACGCGCACGCTCAGTAGTTGTGGCTCACGGGCCCAGTTGCTCCGTGGCATGTGGGATCTTCCCAGACCAGGGCTCGAACCCGTGTCCCTTGCATTGGCAGGCAGATTCTCAACCACTGCGCCACCAGGGAAGCCCCGTCCCCTCTTTCTTTTGCGTATACTCTACATCAAACCCATTTTTCTGTCCCAGGGATTCTTTTTTTTCAATCGTTGGAAAATACATATAATATAAAATTTACCATTTTAACCATTTTTAAGTGTACAGTTGAGAGGCATTCAGTACATTCACAATGTCGTGCAACCATCACCACCATCCATCTCTAGGACGTTTTCATCTCCCCAGACTGAGACTCTGTCCCCATTCATCCCTAACTCCCCATTCCTCCTTCCCCACCGTCGTACTTTCTGTCTCAATGAATTTGATCCCTCTAGGTACCACATATAAGTGGAACCATACTATATTTTTCCTTTTGTATCTGACTTATTTTACTTAGCATGATGTCCTCAAGTTTCATCCATGTGGTCGCATATGTCAAATTTCCTTCCTTTGTAAGGCTGAATAATATTCCATTGTGTGTGTGTGTGTGTGTATGTGTCTCCAATTTTGTTTATCCACTCATCTGTCCACAGACACTTGGGTTGCTTCTACCTTTTGGCTACTGTGAGTGTATTGGCCGTGCTGCTGTGAACAGGAGTGTACAGGTGTGTTTGAGTCCCTTCTTTCACTTCTTTTGTATGCCCAGAAGTGGAATTGCCAGAAAGAGTGGTAATTCTGTGTTTAGTGTTTTAAGGTATTGCCATGTGTGTCTCAGGAATTCTTAATGTTTCCAGAAATCACTCAAAATAGTGGATGACCAAAGGAGACAGTGGTATTTTAATGCTGTTTTGACAACACCACCCAGGAAATTAAACGTAAAGAAAAATTATCTTTATGTGCAAAACAACAAATCACACACAATTATCTTTCTTCGATTAAAACAGAATTGTTTCTGTTTGTTACTCTGTTACTACATTATGCAAAAATGGCTGGAGAGATTATCTGATCTAGAAAGTCTTTTTAGACTGGTTTGACATAAAATTTACCTTTAGGAAATCTTGTGTGGCACTTTAAGAGGTTAATTACTATCCCCTGGAATACCGTATGATTGAAGATTTGTGTTCTGTTTCCTCACTGGATAATTCTGTCTTGTCCTTCTTAGTCAAATTCCACAGCCATCAGACCACACCAGGACAACGAGAGACAAGGTGAAGCAGTAGCGGGAGGACCAGGCCCTATTCCTTTGCCATGCATAGGCATTTATTCTTTCTGAGTCTATTAGTTAAACAAATAAGCTGAACATGTGAAGATGGCACCAACGTTTCTTCCGGCTCTAAAATTCAGCAATGCAAATTTCCCCACACCGTCATTGGTGTTCAGGGAATTTTACCGAAGTTGGTCCATGATACACATTAAACCTACCAGCTTTTCCATTTTCCTTTCTCTCTTTTCTGTAGAAATAGTGACTCTTTCTCAGGGCTGGTGATATTCCACTGAAATCTCTTGTGACACCAGTTTTACTTAATTTTACTTCATAAGACTTTTCCAAAGGTACTTCTTCAACACCTACCCGAAGCTCTGGTGGTGGCTGGTTCAGAGAGAAACATGAACGCATCCAAGATGCTTGGAATCGAAAAGACTTGAGATAAGACTGTGTTTATGAGCCTGAGAAGGCACTGAGAAAATTGTACCGAAAGGAGAACAGCGAGTTAGGGTAAAGAGCCAGGGAAGGCTTTGATGGTCTCCTAGGAGAGACGTACCACATAAACCGATTCAAGAAAATATGACTTACAGTCATTAAGGGCATATGTCGTGAATACTATGGCTGATTCCTGTAAGAGGGAGAAGCAACCAGGCAAATCTATTTGGGGAAGAACAATTTTTTATTCACTTGACAAGATCACATACTCTGATGTAGCACATGGAGTGATGTTATAAGAAGTATAACATGCATGAAATTCAAAAATAAAAATAAAGTTGAAATATTTATTTGCCAATGGTTTAAGTAGATGCAAAATAAAATAGAAACCTAAGCAGAAATCAAATTGTCAAACTTATAAAATCTACTCTCCCGTTTCAGCAATAATCAGTGGCATTTCTAAAAGGACACAGGGCCCAGATGTCTCTGTGGTGTAGTTCATTTTAGCACTTAGGTGGGTTTTTTGTTATGACAATATGTCTTTGATTGTTTCAGAGCACCAAGTTGTCACCTAATTTTCCAGTTTCACTCATGCGCTTTCAGTCTTTTCTTTTTTTTTTTTTTTTTTGCGGTACGCGGGCCTCTCACTGTTGTGGCCC
>NC_041218.1:3556069-3565380 GCF_002837175.3 Physeter macrocephalus | reverse complement strand
CGGCACGTGGGATCTTCCCGGACCGGGGCACGAACCCGTGTCCCCTGCATCGGCAGGCGGACTCTCAACCACTGCGCCACCAGGGAAGCCCCAGTCTTTTATCATAGTTTTTTTTTTTGTTTTCCTTTTGAAATATCCATTATGCGTTGGCTATAAGAAAACACATCAAAACATAACATAAAGTGGCCTCTCCCTTCAGTGGAGAATGACGCCATTGTGGAAGGAAAAACATGAACCAAGGGTGGTGGGTGGTGGAGAAAGTGTTGAGTGTGGACCAAGGTCATTGCCTGTTTTTAGCAATGCCTAACGCAAGGAAGCTCACCCATAGTCAACAACTGTTTGATGTTCTAAGTTGGAATTACAAGTTCAACCATGCTGCTGGGGGGAGTGGTTAGGGGAACAGCGAGCAAACAGTAAGAGATTAGCACTTGCGCAGGGTCTAGCACATTGAGTACCTTAGAAATATTTGGTGAATGAATCGAATTGAATAAGTAAACCCAGGACAGGGTTTGGAAAGCTAGTCCATTGTTCATGAAATCAGATAACTTTGGCAGTAGGGTAGGCGTGTGTGTGTCTGTGTGCATCTCCCATGAAAGGTGATCTAGTTGACATTATTTCATTCTGTAGAATAAATAAGGTATAAAAATATTGTTCAGGGGAGGAAATTTTACTTTATAATTCCACGGTGTTGAGAGTAGGGGAAGAAAGCTTTGCCTTTTTTAGTCGCACCTAGCTGATTGCTGTACCATACCTGTTTATTTGTTTAATTTATTTATTTTTGGCTGCATGGGGTCTTCCTTGCTGCGCGTGGGCTTTCCGTAGTTGTGGCGAGCAGGGGCTACTCTTCATTACAGTGCTCGGGCTTCTCATTGCAGCGGCTTCTCTTGTTGCGGAGCACGGGCTCTAGGCACGCAGACCTCAGTAGCTGTGGCACGCAGGCTCAGTAGTTGAGGCGCACGGGCTTAGCTGCTCCGCGGCATGTGGGATCTCCCCGGACCAGGGCTCGGACCCGCGTCCCCTGCATTGGCAGGTGGATTCTTAACCACTGCGCCACCAGGGAATTCCCCATACCTGTTTAATATACCATAGAGTACACGTGTAAATCACAGCAGCTGCATTGCTAGAAGCAAATGCAAACAAACACAGGAAAAAGGGAAAGCAATAGAACTTGGGCACTTAAAAAAGTCCATCCCCTAATAAAGGAAACATATTCTACTGCAAGTTATAGTCTTCAGTATCATTTACCCCGAACTCCCCCCTTCAGAAAGGCAGCTCTGGTAAATGAGGTGCAGTGATGACTTTTTTCTGCTCCACCCATAGCTACAAATTGAGCTGAACGTTCCCATCAGCTAAGAGGACAGAAGTCATTACTGACCAGAGATTGCTACGTTGCCTTTGACTGAGATGTGTACCCTTAAAACGAATGCTACTCACCACTCATGAAAACAATGTCTTTCAGCACAGAAGACTTGAAACACCATTCACTGATTTTGTTGATGGCTATGATACTACAACCTAAAGATTAGCTGAGCCTTATTCTAAGTTTGTAAAATTACAGAGCAGTCAGTTTTTTTGAGCAAGCTGACTTGTTGCTTCTGAAACTAGACTCTTTATTGATGGCATCCATGGAATATAATTGTCAGATTTACAATCTTGACAGTTCAAGTTTAGTTATCCTCTTATTTCAGATACATCAGAGTGAAACATCCATTAAATTAAGTCAGGATTGTTAATTTTAAAAACTTTGGGTAGATATGAAAATTTGTTTCTGCCAACGTTAGCCTTATTAATTCATGAACACCTGAACTCTGTTGAAGTTGGGATAAACCAGTGTTCATATACCCAGGTTATGTCACTTGCCCTGATGTGATTAAAGCACTGCTCCCCTTGCACTTTCAAGTGTCCTGGTATAGGTGAGAAAATACACAGTTATATTGGGAATATGTGAAATAGAAGGGCTGTAGCAATCCTTGACCTTCAGGTTACAATTATATCAGGTCCCACATGTAAAGCATTCCTATGAAATTTCACGGGACTACCCAGATGTCGGTTGTTTGCTGCTAATAGTGTTAGCAGAACTTAGTAGTACTTAACAGTTGAACGTGGACATTATTCTAAAGTCATATAAGGTAGGTGTTATTCATAGCCCCGTTTTTTCAGATGGGAATGTTGAGGCACAAAAAAGTCAGATATTCTGTCTAAGTTGCACAGTTAGTTGCTAGTAAAGGTGGGAATTTTCTAGTACTTCAGGTTAACAGTTCACCATCAGAGATGGGTTCTCACTTCACCGCAGTAAATGCAGGGGCTCCCTTGCCTGTAATTACAATGTTATGTTAATGACTAGTGTGTGACAGGTGCTCCCCCTCTTAACCTCAGAGTCGTAACCCAGCCGTCCCCAGCTTTCAGATGGACTGGTTCTGCCAGCTCTCTAATTGGCTTGATTTTCTCCAACCATCCCAGCAAAGTCTCTGCAGTTCAGAGCCAGAAGAGAGAGATTCTCTGGTCAGAGCAGAGTTGAAGACAGAGGTGGATTTATAATAATGATGTCATTTGGTAATCTTCCAAAGCCCCTCACCTGGAGGAGGAGCCTGGGCAGGGGGCCTGTGCCTCCTTGCCACGACAGGCCCTAGAGCGTCCAGTTAGGCTTCACCGGCTACCTAAGCTGACAGACCCAGGCAGCCACTCAGCCTGGGGAGAGGTCTGCCATTGACAGCTCATATTTGTCACACACGCCAGATCCGCTCTGAAGGAAACAGCCCACCAGTATCCCCCATATAATCAGGCACTTTGAGGCTTGACAGTTGTAAATGAGCAGGTCTGAAGGAGTGAATGATTCCTTCAAAGGTACCTGCCTACTTGCCCTGGGAGAGTGAAAGAACCTCTAATCATTTGTTTCCCTGCTTTTCCACCCCAATGAATAGACAAAATGGCTTCATGCAATGCTTTTCTTCATTCTGTATAGGATATCAGCCTGCTGTGCCTTACATTTTGAATTATTTTGTTTGCTTTTAAGTCAGAAGGAGGAGAGTTGTGCAGAGGCAATCTTTTTTTTTTTTTTAAAGATTCTACCCCCAGTTCTCCTGGAATGTGATTCATAATATTTCTTTTCTTTACAAATAAAATAATAGGTGAATGTTTAGTAGGAAGACATAACCATTTCTCCTTTTCAAATGAGTGTTGCAGGTGGAGATAGCATCTTCTATTTATACAAATTACTCTTTCTTTTTTTCTTTATTTCAAAATGCCTTCATATGGTTGATCTCAATTAATCAGCAATTACTCTTTCTGAAAATAAGGCATTTTAGTATTGAAAATGAAAGACTAGGATATAAAGTAACCTGACGCAGGAGAACACTACCGTGGGACTAGAACCTGTCTCCTGACTGCAAACCCAGAAATTAGATCTGATCTCTTTATTAGGAATAGATTCATCACTGAGCAACAGAAAAAAGAAAACATTACTGGTTTAAACGAGAGAGAAATTTATTTGTCTGTTAAATTTACTTCTGTCTCACATCAAGGTCAAGAGGTAGGATCTATGCTCTGTCTGTTTTGCTCTTATATTCCATTTCCAAGATCACTGAAAGGTCCAAGATGGCTGCTCTAGCTCCAGCCACCATAAAAGCATTCCTGCTAGCAAGAATGAAAAAAGGAGAGGAGAGTAGCATGCTGTATCTCTTTAAGGACACTGCTTCACAAGTTTCACAGCATAATTCTGGCATATCTAGCCTGTGGCAAAGCCTGAAATAGAAGCCAGGTTTCCAGACTCCTATTCCAAGCTTTTCCCAACAATCTGTCTGCTACTCTTGGCATTTTTCATCAGTTTTTTTTTTTTGAAGGAAGACACTCAAATTTCTGTCTTTTAGCCCATTCATCAGTCTTTGTCTGTAGTAGGTGATTTTTCTCATGAAAGCCTAGATAAAGTAATGTGGTCATTTCAATTTGACCTCTAGCTACTTTTATTTGCTAATTTGCTCCATAATGGTCATTTATGGTTAACAGTATTGACATAAAACCTGAGTTTACTTTCTGCAGTAGTCTTCTGCCTTAACATAATGCCTGCTGACAATTAGATTATTCAAAAAATATATCTTTTATACTTGTACTGGAAAATAGGTATTGTCATCAAATCCCGTTGACGAAAGTATGTAGACAGTTTAACATTGATTCACCTGTTAGCATTGTGATTAAAATGATAGCCCACAGAACCATGAATAATGTTTCTTTTTTGAGAAGTAATTAGTGATTTACTAATAAGCTATGGCATTGGAATGACATAAGCAACATCTTTCACTGACCAGTGAATTTCATAATCCACTAATAGTTCAGGACTTTTGAAGAATATCTGATTTTGATACAATTTGGTATTCTAAAAAATAGTTATATTTAATCTGTAAGTTGGTTCATTTCGAAACAAGTTTGTACCCAAAATTACATTTCAAGTGGTTCAGTGATTTTCTTTTCATAGCCCATCTGTGAAATTTTGTCCATATCTTGCAAATAATGAACTTTTATTGAAGAAGAAGATTTTAAAGGTAAAAATCATGAGGCTTATGATTTTGTTAATATAAAATAAACATCTGCCAAAGATTTTATTTAGCTCACAAATTAAGGAGAGAACCAGTAAGATCTGAAGAGAAGGGTAGAAAAACAAATACATATGTAGGCGATCAACAATGCTGAAATGAATTTGCTGGGAAATTGGCTTTAGGGGTCAGTTGCATCT
Source organism: Physeter macrocephalus (assembly GCF_002837175.3). Classification (NCBI taxonomy): domain Eukaryota; kingdom Metazoa; phylum Chordata; class Mammalia; order Artiodactyla; family Physeteridae; genus Physeter; species Physeter macrocephalus. The sequence goes on along the minus strand of NC_041218.1, from coordinate 3,560,654 downwards.
CCACCAGACAAAATTCATCTGCATCTCTCTGGCGCGAATCCTTTGCATTACTATCAGTTTTCTACAACTTTCAGAGTATAAAAAAGCTCAAAGACAATGACAGTGAGCATCTTCCAGCTACCCAGTGGTCTTTTTTGCCCATTTCAAAGTCTTTCTAAAACTTTTTGACACCTTCAATAATATTTGTTATTGATGTGTTCTAAGTCAGATTTATTAAATGGTAGAACAATTATGCGATAATCACTTTAAAGTCCCTTCAAGGAATCTTAGATTTTTACAACAACTAATCATTAATATTCTTAAAAATATGTTATGAGCAAAAAGGACTTCTTTCCCGATCTTTCTTTTTTCTTCACCCACCTAAACCTTTTTATTTGAAAGCCTCCTAACCTATATATTTTCTTTCGTGATAGAATCAGGTGAAAAAAATAAATTGCAAAAAACAAATCCTAGTTCTACAAATATCGGTTTCTTTTTTCCTTAGCCACATAAGCATATGTTTGACAATGTTAAATACAGAAACAAGGGCTTTGTTGCTTTTTGGTGGGGTTTCCATACAATAAGCTGTTTAAAAGTATAAACATGACTCTGTAGAGTCACATAAAAAATGTTCCCCATCAGAAGAATGAAAATTTAAAAGATTTTAAAAGCTATTTGGGCAGTCCATTTATCACAGACAAAATTGGGCAATCTCAGATCCTGTGATGAAAACTCAGTGAAATTTGAAGCCACTCATGTCATCTTTGAAATGTAGATACTTTCCAAGTAATTTCCAAGCTGAGCTTGGAAATTTGTGAGCTAAATAAAATTTATTTGTTGGAAGGTAATTTTTGATGTAATTACCCAAGTTGTAAAAGTGGGTATTGTGGCGTCATTTTATCATAATTTGAAGCCCACAGAAATTAATCACCCGTTGCCCTCCATCTATCTGCTTACCCATCCCAGCCCCAGACAACCCACCTCTTTGTTTCCAAGAATTTCGATTTTCCAAAGCAGATGCCTCTTACTACCCTCAGATGTAAAGAACACAATACCCTGGTTGCATTCTTGAAAGGGGGAAGGGAAGCATCACTTGCAGTCCTTCCAGTTTATTCTTATTCTCAAGATCCTGCAGGAAAGTGTCAGGCTGTCCTGCCACAGATGTAAGTTTGATTCAAACTGCTGCAAGTTTGAATCAAGATGGCTGCGTGAGGCCCTTGAGCCAGAGGGAGCAAATTAACCAGCCAGCGGTTCTCGCGTCTACGTCTCACTTCACGGTTGGGTAAAGCTGGGAGTCCCCCAGGTCTCAGGATCGAGTCTCAGAATCTCAGCATTGTCCTCTCTTGATTATGTGCTTGCTGTGGATTCAGTGAGTGCTGTGAGCATTTAGGGAGTGTAATTAGAAAAGCTTGCTCTTTTGAAAGACATTTATGAGCCAACATTGCCTCCCTCTGACATGTTTGTGATGTAAACCAGAAAAAAGAAAACCCAGAGTACAAACAAGATTAAAAAAAAAATTTTGGAGCCCTTTGGCTACTTCAGACCTAAACACCCATGTTAAACTGCAGCCCTGCTCCAGAGTTTCTGGACAAATGGGTTAGGGTTAGGTTTAGGGCTCCAAAATTCACCCAGGCACCCTCATCTTCAAAACCAGTGTCATGAGGACTGTGCACGTCTGGCCTCCCACTTCTGCACCTCTGTTTCCTGCACTTGTTTTACCCACACACCAGGGCTGTTACTCAGAGCCTCTGCTCACCCCCGACTTTCTGCCTAAAAGCATCTCAGTTCATGGTCTGTAGAAAAGAGCTCCTATGTCCACCCAACTATGTTGTATGTTCCTAGAAATCAGGGGCTATGTTGTTTTATTTTCTGCTTCCTTTTTTCTTTGATTTTTTTTTTTATTGCAGTATAGTGGATGTACAATATTATGTAAGTTAAAGGTATACAAAATAGTGATTCACAATTTTTACAGGTTATACTCCATTTATAGTTATTGTAAAATACTGGCTATGCTCCCTGTACTGTGCAATATATCCTTGTAGCTTATTTATTTTATACATAGTAGTTTGTACCTCTTAATCCCCTACTCCTATCTTGCCCCTCTCCCCTCACCCCTCCCCACTTGTTCTCTGTATCTGTGAGTCTGTTTCTTTTTTATTACATTCAATAGTTTATTTTTTAGATTCCACATATAAGTGATATCATTTGATATTTATCTTTGTCTGATAATCACTTAGTAAGATAATCTCTGGGTCCAAGTATGTTGCTGCAAATGGCAATGTTTCGTTCTTTCTTATGGCTGAGTAATATTCTATTGTCCATATATACCACATCTTCTTTATCTGTTCATCTGTTGATGGACACTTAGGTTGCTTCCTTGTCTTGGCAATTGTAAACAATGCTGCTGTGAACATTGAGGTGCATGTATCTTTTCTAATTAGTGTTTTCATTTGGGGGATGGGTATATACCCAGGAGTGGAATTGCTGGGTCATATGGTCTGCTTCCTTTTTTATGAAAAATTTTTAACTTACAGAAAAGTATACAGGAGAGTACTGTGAACACCCACATAACTATCAGTTAATATCAACACTTTTATCATGTTTGTGTCCTCTATCAATTTTTTGGCTGAAAATATTTAAACTTAAATTATAACATCATTTTCTTTCATCCCTGAATACTAACACATGTATCTCCAGAAGTGTATCCTCCCATTTATCTATATTATCAGATCTTACAAAAAAATGAGGATAATTTCCTAATATCATAGGAGTCCCAGTTCATATTCAGTTTTCCTCATTCCTTCTCAGAATATCTTCTGTGGCTTTTTTCTACCATTTGGATCAAATTAAGGGTCATAATTATACTTGATCATGTCTCTTACGTTTCTGTTAATGGAAAGCAGCTCCTCTTTTTTGCTACAGTGTGTTATTTCCCCATATTAGGCCAGTGTGTAGTGGAATTTCCCACATCCTGGATTTGTCTGGTTCTTTCCTCATGGAATGATTTCTCATGTTTGTGTCCACCGCTGGTTGTCCCACTGTTAGGGACTCTAAGTGGTGGCCACCAGATTCCTCCATGAGGAACGTGTGTTTCCCCATTGACACTGGCATGTTTTCTCTGGGGTAATATTTTGGCACCAGGAAAATATCCCATCAACTTTTCTCTAAGTGAGGGTAGCATCCATGGATGAGCCTCACCTGAAATGAGTATTTCAACAGGGGCTGCAAAATGGTGATTTTCTAAATTCATCACTCCTTCTAAAAATGGTGCTTTTCTAAATTCATCATTCCTTCTAAAAGGTGGTGATTTTCTAAATTCATCGTTCCTTCTTCATTTATGAGTGGGCAGTTTTCTGAAAGGAGGGGCTCTCCCTCAGAAACAGGCTGTTTGGTGTCCCCATACTACTGAAAAAGCAGGGTGAATCCTTAATTATGAATTTTTAGTTACCAATTTTCAGAGAAAGGAGTTGCTGTAATAGTTGCCTTCAGCTGTGGAAAATGAGAACCATCATGTGGGTACCATTATGGACTCATGAGTTGTTTTATATATTTGATGTGTTTTAGTCAGTTACAGCATTGTTCTTTTCATGTTCAGATTTTCCCAACTTTGACTTCTGAGGGCCCTCCCAGGTGGTTCTCCTGTGCATATGTGTGTTGTCTGGTGCCACAAGAGTGCTGTGTAATAAACAAGCACACACCTTCAGGGACACACACACACACTTGTGCATTTTTCACACATCTGCTTGTCAGCTGGTGGTTGGCCAGGCAACTCCGCTTATCCGTTGGGTGATTTGCTCGTGTGGCTGGACACCCAGCAGGCTGTTGGCTGATCTGGAATAGCCTCTCCTCGGGTGACCTTGACAACCCGGCTGTGATTCACACTTGTTTCTCCTCCTGGTGCCAGAAGACGAGGCGAGAGATGTTTGTGTTTGTCTCGTGGCAATGGCAGAGGCAGGAGGGGGCAAGTCAACTGTGCAAGTGCATGTCAAGTGTCTGCTTGCTGATATTCCATCGACCAGTTCAAGTCCTGTGTCTGAGCCCAGAGCCAAGAGGAAGGACCAGTCAGAGTTAGATGTGAAGGCTGAGACAGGATGGGGCAAGAACAGGGGCCAAGACCCATCACTCATTGAACACTTCTTTGCCTTCTGGCCAATAAGGTGTCCCAGGTTCATACTGTACTTCCTGTGCCTCAGATCTAGAAATACCTGTTTCTTCAAAGATTCCTTGTTCTTTTTAGTGAGAATGGTACTTAGGAACCAAAATCTGAGTGTTTAGGAAATCATGTATCTAATATTTCTATGGAAAAAACTAGCAAATACATACTTTAAAAAATAAGCAGGGCTTCCCTGGTGGCGCAGTGGTTGAGAGTCCGCCTGCCGATTCAGGGGACGCGGGTTCGTGCCCCGGTCCGGGAAGATCTCACATGGAGAGGCCACAACAGTGAGAGGCCCACGTACCGCAAAAAAAAAAAAAAAAAAAAGCAAATGTGTTCCTATTGATATTTCTGACACAAATTTAACACTACAGGGCCTATATATATATATATATATATATATATATATATATATATATATATATATCTTTATATGGGTATAATTGCTTCACA
>NC_041218.1:3485733-3556011 GCF_002837175.3 Physeter macrocephalus | reverse complement strand
CACAAAGCACCGAGGTGATCTCCCTGTGCTATGTGGCTGCTTCCCACTAGCTATCTATTTTACGTTTGGTAGTGTATATATGTCCATGCCACGGTCTCACTTCGCCCCACTTTTCCCTTCTCCCCTGTGTCCTCAAGTCCGTTCTCTACGTCTGCGTCTTTATTCCTTCCCTGCCACTAGGTTCATCAGTACCTTTTATTTAGATTCCATATATCACACTACAGGATTTTAACTTTTACTGAAATTTATGATTTTAAATGTGGATTTATTTTCTCTTATACAGAAAATCCTACTTTCTCATAACATTAGTAGAATTATTTATTTGCTTGGAATCATGTCTTATAGTACAATGCTGTGATTAACGTGGAACTTTTCGATAGCCAGCATCAATAATTGCCATCTGACTGACCATTTTAATTGTAAGTGTCCTTAAGTCAGGGAACATGGCTAATTCCTGGTGTGTCTAGCAGAGTATCCCGCACACTGTAAATGTTCTTGTGAGTAAATGAAATGTCCACTGGTTAGCCTCTTTTCTCTGAGTTTTGCTTCTTACACCCACCATTTCTCTCCTTGGAAGCTCCTACCTTTTCTAAGCACATTCTCAGGAAAATAATTTACTTCTCCTCTTAGTAAAATGCACATCACTTATTTTACATTTTCTCACCATCTCTATTTGTTTCCCTGGTGTGTTGGAGGATTGTGTGTAGTTCTTATAGGTTCAAATAAAAGGCCATAGTTATCATGGTGGGTACTTTTTCAAAAAAAAAAAATCACGAGTTTCAACTCAACCTAAATAAACAGAAAAAAAACCTTTGGCATTTTCTTTCCACTTGACTCCTTTTTTTTTTTTTTGTAAATTTATTTATTTTATTTTTGGCTGCGTTGGGTCTTCGTTGCTGCACGTGGGCTTTCTCTAGCTGTAGAGAGCGGGGGCTACTCTTCGTTGTGGTGCGCTGTCTTCTCATTGCGGTGGCTTCTCTTGTGGAGCACGGGCTCTAGGCGTGTAGGCTTCAGTAGTTGTGGCACGTGGGCTCGGTAGTTGTGGCTCGCGGGCTCTAGAGCGCAGGCTCAGTAGTTGTGTCTCACGGGCTTAGTTGCTCCGCGGCATGTGGGATCTTCCCGGACCGGGGCTCGAACCCCTGTCCCCTGCATTGGCAGGCGGATTCTTAACCACTGCGCCACCAGGGAAGTCTCACACCTGACTCCTATTTTTAATCCGTTGAGTCTGATGATGATTAATGGGACTCTGGTTACCATATAACTTCATGTTCTTTTTTAAGGTGTTGTGACATTTGAGATAATCTGGAAATACTTTATTTAAAAATCTTTTTCTCCCACAGCTGTTGCCTTCATTGCCCATAAGAATGGAGACACATAAATGTCAAGAGGTATCAGAAGGTCTGCTGACCACCTTTTAAGGACATCCTTTGATTTTCTCTTTGATAGCCATGGCTTGAGAAGAGTGATTTTTTTCCAGATCCATGATAGACTATGGTGTAAACTAAGGCATTCTTTGGGAATAAAATGCAGTCACTTATTATAACTTAAAAGTATTGCCGTTCAGAAGAACTTCCTGCAGTGATGGAGATGTTCTGTCTCTGCTGTGTCCAGTACATTACCCACTAGCCACGTGTGGCTTTGAGTGCTTAAAATGTGTCTTGTACAAAGAAGGAACTAAATTTTAAATTTTATGCAATTTTAATTAATTTTTAATATTAGTAAGAACATGTGGCTAGTGGCTACATATTAGCACCACAGTTCTAGATTATAAATATGGTCCACTTAAAATTTTCATTTGGCTTATATTTCCTGAAATATGTTAATTCTAACATCAGCTTTCTAATTATAGTTGTTTCTTCCTATAACTCTCCATACAAGGCTTAATATTTGCAAACCAAAGGAAAAATCACTCTTAGCTGTAGGCAGTGTATCTACATCTGGATTGAAGACTGTCATTGGTTGCTGCAAATTTTCGCCCCTGGCTCCTGACCTTGGAGGGAGAGATTTCAGAATTTTTATTTTATGACCTAGTGGTTACTGGAGAAATACGATGAAAACACAACCACTACCTGCCTGTAACCCAAATACGTGCAAATTACTGCAAAAGCCTAACAAAGGATAAAATGTAAGAATGAGCCAACATAACTTTATTCTCATTATAGCTGCATGATCTTTTTTAACTACTTGAACTTTTAAAAATCAATTTTAACTTTTTATTATAGAAAATTTTAAACTTAAACAAAAGTAGAAAGAATAGTAAGTAAACTCCTATTTGTCCGTAACCCAACTTCAACCATTATTTCCTGTTGGCCAATCTTACTGTGTCTATGTGCTGACCTTTTTCTCCTCCACCCATGCTATTTAGAAGCAGACCCCAGATACCATATCGTTTTATCCTCTTTGTTTCACTATGTACATCTCTAAAAGATAAGGACTTGTTATCTTGTTAAACAGAAAAGCATAACCACCATATCACACTAAAAGAAAAAATAACCCCCAAACGGAAAACAATAGTTTCTTAATAGCGTTAGTTATCCTATTAATCCTATTCATAGCATTAATTATCTTATTTATGTTTAAATTTCTAATTGTCATATAAATGTCATTATTTATTTGAAGAAGCCAGGCCATTTTCCCTGTAGTTTCTCAAAGCCTCCTACTAGTATCATTATGGCATTGGTTAGAACGGTCCTCTGTCCTCTATTTCTTGTAAGTTCTAGTTGATCTAATAGCCTGACTGGGTTTGAGGGTTTTGGCTTTGGTTGTGCTAGCACTTCATCAGTAGTGCTACATTCTTCCTTAAGGGGGCAGTTCATGTTGACTGCTCTCCTTCTGGGGTGTAGCCGCCCTGGCTGACTGGCACCTTAACTCATTAGGAGCTGCAAAATGGTGATATGCTAATTCCATCAACCTTTTCCATTTGATAACTGGAATGCTTCCATAAGATGAAACTTCCCCTTATCTGTAATTTGGTCACCCAGTGATACAGTTTGTATAGGAAAGAAGGGAAATTTTCTTGATGCTTTCCTTTTTCTTTACCAGTTTTTAAATAATATGTTGACTTATAAGCATCCTCTAATAATGATCAATTGAATCAGTTGTTTCTTTTTGAAGTATCATTCTAAATTCATGAACTTATACGTAGTTAAAGAGCTTCAGTCCGTTCCAGTTATTCTTACTAAAGCTCTAAGTGGCTGGTCCTTGGCTGGTGGCCTTTTCGGGTTGGTTTCTGAATCATTTTGACATGGTAATAGAATTTGATAGCTTTTCTGGTCTCTAGGATAGTTCCTGTCCCAGACCTGGAATCAACTGTTTACAGAAGGAGTCCTGCTTTCCTTTGGTGGGAAGTGGTATTTCTAGACTACAGTGTGGCTGTTAGGGATTTATATTTTATGACCATCATATGGATATTGACTGTTGTAGGAAATATATGCTTATATATTTTTTAGGAAATATATGCTATGTGTTCTTAGAATGTACATAAATAGAAATAAATTATATCTGAAAAAAAATAAATGGAAAGAACAGTGTTTCTATCAGCATTGTTTAAAATTAAAAGATAATAATGAGAAAAATCAAATCTACTTCATTTATTATGTGCACTGTTTGTTTCAGTAATTAAAATCTATCTCTATGCATCGAATCTTTGTGATATTTGTATAATCAAGGATTAATATGCTCCTCAAAACCAACCAGCATATACAAATTATACTTGGCAATGAGAACTAAATTATCTCAGTTTTTAAAAAATCTATTGTACCATAAAATGCCATACATTTAAAAAATTTTCACCATGGGTAAGGCTTTTGAAAGTTGCTCATAATACATTGTTGTTAAGCAAAAGTAAGCAAAACATAAAGATAGCTAATATATGACACTCAGAGGAAATGACTGGAATTTTATCTTATTTTTGGCAGAGTACCTAAAATAATTTGTTGCATTGCTGTACATTTTTGTATCACAATTTGGGGAAACAAAATAAAATGAAACTTCCCCTTATCTATAATTTGGTTACCCAGTGATATGGTTTGTATAGGAAAGAAGGGAAATTTTCTTGATGCTTTACCAGTTTTTAAATAATTGTGCTAGCTACCAGTGCAACTTACTCTATTTCTTTAACTTTTTAGCTTTGAAGAATTGCTAAAGTACACAGAACAATTAAATTAATGATGTATTTTAAATGCAAAGCACTGGATAGTTGGCACACGAAGAATAACTAGCCAGTGGGTGGTCCTGTGCGAGATTTTCTTTGGGAAGTCTTTTCCTAAGGACCTCCCTGTTGAGCATGGCTTTTCAGTTTTACCCTCCTATCCTCACAGCATTCAGATGCACTCCTTTTGTAACATCGTTTTGCCCTGCAGGCACAGGAGTAAAGTAGCTGTAACAGAATCTCACAAAGAGACACAAAAGGTGTAATTTGAGAAAACCACCATGTCCATCTCTCCTTCCTTTTACTTTGGCCCAGAGCACTCCCTCTTCTACAAGGAGTTATGCCTGTTGTTCCACAAGTAGGTTGGGTATTTGGTGACTCCGACTTGTGAGAGGATGCATTTGTTAAATGCTTCACATATTTTTTAGCACCAACTTTCATATGAGTTATTATGCTGAGAGTTAGGAAACCAAACAGGTATGGCCTCTTCCCGTGAGAATCATGACTCTAGAGGGAGAGAGCTGTAGTAGCAAATAAGCAACGTGCTGTGATGAGCATAAAACAGGGTGAATGACACGTTGGGGGTTAGCAGAGAGATGGATTCTGCCTGGCAGAGGCATGAAAAACTGCCCGGAGGAGAGACCTTTACGCCGCCGAGCCCAGGAAGACTGTGCCTGGGGGTGGGGCGGGAGAAGGGCACTGCAGCCAAGGCAGCGGCACAGGCATCAGAGAGGCTTGGAAGGCAGGACTTGTTAGGATGCTTAGTTAGTGGGGGATGGTGGAAATTAAGATGGGAAGAGAAGACAGGCCAGCAGACGAAGGGCTTCGAATGTCAGACTAAGGAGTTCGGCCAAAGTAGTCTCTGCCAAGGAGCCAGAAAAAAAAGTTTTGAAAAAGAAGTGTGGCCTTGTCCCAATAGAGAAAGGGCCAGAGAGTCCCACTGGGAGGCCCTGGAGTAGTCCAGGGTGAAGGTGACAGCCATCCAACCCGGGGCAGGGCCACCGGAAGTGAAGAGTGGGAGAGCCTTCAAGAGGAAGGATGAGCAGGAGGGGGATAGAATACTGGGGATGAGAGGGAAAAGGAAACACAGGTAGGGGAGGGGCAATACGGCTGGCGGGGGGGGGGGGGGGGAGTGGGAGGTACAAACTATTGGGTGTAAGGTTACAGGGGTTTATCCTGTAACATAGGGAACAGAGCCAGTATTTTGTAATAATTGTAAATGGAAAGTAACCTTTAAAATTGTATAAAAGTTAAAAATTTTTTAAATAATAAAATTTTAAAATTCCAGTAAAAACATTTATTAATGGAAAGTAAACAGTTCTTTCAGGAAAAAAAAAAAGGAGACAAAAGTCAGCCAAATACTCTGCTGAGATAATGTTGGCAGCTGACAGAACAGTGAGAGCCTACCTGGAGCGCAGCATGATTTTAAACACACTATAAGTATGACGTGTATTATCTCATTGACTCTCCACATGAACAATAGAAGGTGTATACTATTATTTTACCTATTCTGCAAAAGAGAAGTCACCTTTAAAAAGCATTATTAGGAGAGAACATGTAGTTAAAAAATAAGACTTGCAGATCTCCAGGAAGATAGGAAAATTCTACACTTGCACTAATCTAATAAAATAGTCACAAAATATATGAAACACAATTTGGGGGATCTATAGGACAGAATTATTCAAAACATCATTATACTAGAAAACTTCAATACTTAAGGAAAGGTCAGGCACACAAAAAATTAGCTAAGTGAGAGTCAATTTGATGAGACAAGTAATATGGTTAATTTAACGACTGCATATAGAACTGTGCATTTACAATTAGAGAATATACCTTCTCTCAAGAAACTTTTACAAAAATGGACCATGCATCAGGCCATAAACTACTCTCAACAAAGTTCAAATAATTAATAATCTAGATTTTTTCTGACCACGTGTAGGCAAATCACAAGTCAATAACAAAATGATAGTATATAAGAGTGTTTCGCATACATTTGCAAATTGGAAATTCTAAAGAACTCACAGGTTGAAGAAGAAATCACGACAGAAACTAAAAATGCATAGAACTAAGCAGTAGTGAAAACACTACCCATTAAAAACTTATGGACTCAAAGAAGTAATTAAGAACGTTTATAGCACCATTGTGATATTAGAAAAGAAGAAATGCTGAAATTAATAAGCTAAGTGTCAAACTTAAAAGTTAAGAAAAGGGGGATAATGAGGTAAGATAGAACAGGAATTGATAAAACTGGAAGGAAAGATACAGTATTATCTCCATCTGACCTGTGGACCACACATGCATGCAGAGAATCCCAGCAGTTCAGCTCAAGATGAAATATCTGAAAGGAGAGTGAAGCTGCTGCCCGGAAAGACAAAGTTGGCCATCCAGGCCTAGCAAAGAAAATTACCTGCTATAGCAAAGGAAACAACACTCATTGGAGAATGCTAACAAAACCCAGAATTTCCAGAAATTAATCCATGATGTCTAGGATATAATGCAAAATTACCTTACTACAAAGAGCAAAAAAAGAATGGAATACACTCAAGGTAAAAGAAAAGTAATTGAGTCTGGCCCTGAAATGAAAGCGATTTTGGAACTGAGAGATAAGGATTTTAAAAGAACTATTGTAATTATCCTCAGCGAGTTAACGTGAGCATGTTTTCAGTAAATGAAAATCTCAGCAGAGAAATGGGAAATCTCAGCAAAAAAATAGAAAGAATAAAAAGAACCAAATGGAAATTCCTAAACAGAAGAATACAGATTCTGAAATTTTAAAATTCACTGTGTGGATTTGATAGTCAAATAATCATGACAAAGGAAAGACAAAGTGACTTTGATGATAGATCAAAAGGAATGATTCAAGGTGAACAGAGAGAAAAAATTTCTTTAATGAACAGAGCATCAGAGACTGTTAGATAATATCAAGGTGCCCAATATATGGGAAATTGGAATGCCAGAAGGAGAGGAGGCAGATAAAGGAGTAGAAAAATTATCTGGCAAATTAATGGCTAAAGATTTGATGAAGACATAAATTTTCAGATACAAGACGCTCATTAAACATCAAACAGGGCTTCCCTGGTGGCGCAGTGGTTGAGAATCTGCCTGGCGATGCAGGGGACACGGGTTCGTGCCCCGGTCTGGGAGGATCCTACACGCCGCGGAGCAGCTGGGCCCGTGAGCCGTGGCCGCCGAGCCTGCGCATCCGGAGCCTGTGCTCCATCAAACAAACACAAAGAAGGCCCCATCTAAAGTGCATTGGAGTCAAACTGCTGAAAACCAAAGACAACAAATAAATCTTGATAGCAGCAAAAGTGCACGGAAATGACATGCAGGGAAATAATTCAACTAATAGCTGACTTCTCATTAGAAACCATGGTGACCAGAAGACAGTGGAACAGAATTTCAAAATGCTAAAAGGAAAAAGAAAAAACAAACCATTAACCTAGAAATCTATATTAAGAGAAATATCCTATAAGAATGAAGGTTAAAGGAAAAGACTTTCAGATAAAGTTAAAAGAATTGGTTGCCAGCAGATTCATATAATCAGAAATCCTAAAGAAAGTTCTTTAGGAAGTAGGAAAATGATATCTGATGGACACTCATATTTTTGATAAAGAACAAAAAGCATCAGTAATGGTAAATAGTGGGTAAATGCAAAGAACAAATTTTTCTTTTTTACTTTTTCTTAATTTCTTTATAAACCATAATATTGTTATAAACAATAATTATAACATTGTCTTGTAGAATATATAATGTATATTGATGTAATACACATAACAGTTATCACAGCATGGGACTGGATGTGGACCTGAAAACTGGACAGATTTCTATATTTCACGAAAAGTGATACATTATTAACTCTTTGTAGATGCTGCAAAGTTGAGTACATATTATAATCCCTAGGACAACCACTAAAAGAAGACAAAGAAATACAGCTAAAAATAGGGAAATTAAAACTGTAAAAAATATTCAAAAAATAAAATGAAAGTCAGGAAACAAGAAAGAGGGAAACAAGAAGTAGAGGAGAAAAATAGAAAACAAACCCCCACAAAAAAAATTATAGACCAAACTCAGCCATATCAATAATTTCATTAAATGTGAATATGGTACATTTACCAGGATAGACCATATTTTGGGCCACAAAAATGTCTTAATGAGTTTTAAAAGACTAAAATCATGTACAGAATATTATTTGATCCAGTGAATTTAAATTAAAAATCTATAAAAAATAAGAGGACCAGAATAACTTTACATATTTGAAAATTAAACATGTTTCTAAATAATCATTGGGCCAAGCAGACTTTTCAGGAAAAATTAGAACTAATTTGAACTGAATAATACTGAATTCAGCATATCAAAATTTGTGAGATGTAGCTAATACCATGCATAGAAGAAAAATTTTAGCTTTAATTGTCTTATTAAAAGGATGGAAAATCAAACCAAAGATCTAAACTTCCATCTTAACAGACTAGAAAAAGGAAGAGACTATCAAAGGCAAAGCAAGTAGAATAAAGGAATAAGAAGGAAAAGAATGTAATTCTGTGGAGTAGAATTTAAAAAACATAGAAATGATAATAGCATTGGAATTAATCCAGTCTGCACAGTGTTTTCCATTCATCAACTGATTATCGTGTGAAATTGCTTTACCTTCAGACTGGCTCAGTGTCATCCCCTTCACTCAGAAAGATAGTATTATTTTCTTTTTTAAAAATGTTTATTGGAGTACAGTTGCTTTACAATGTTGTGTTAGTTTCAGGTGTACAGCAAAGTGAATCAGTTATACATACACATATATCCACTCCTTTTTAGGTATTTTTTTCCCATATAGGTCATTACAGAGTATTGAGCAGGGTTCCCTGTGCTATACAGTAGGTCCTTATTAGTTATCTATTGTATATGTAGTAGTATTTGTCAATCCCAATCTCCCAGTTTATCATTTCTTCTTCCAATTGTGTGCCCAGTCTCTCCACCTGCAATCCTTTCAGAAAGTTTACCCTTTCATTTGTAGTATGTGTACACACCACTCACACACACACACACACACACACACACACACACACACCTACATGCCTACATATATACCCCTACATGCATACTATTCAGGGGGATTGCTCCATTAATTTTCTAAGGGGATATTTGAAATCTCGGTTGAGTTACAAAGGACCAGTGTCACTGAGGATACAATGTATAGAGCCAAAGATATTCATGACAGTGAAACTGCCAATTCCTCCAGGAATAGCAAAGGAAGCTGTGGACCAAATGAAATTAATTTTGCAGGATATGGTGTGCATGTGTACATATACAGATTTCACCCCAAAGTTTCCAATATAGGAAATCAGTCCCCTTGGTACCAACTACCTCCGCCCCCTTATGGTAGCGGGTTTCTTAATCTGCTCTGTTGTGTCCACTCTATGTGTCCCACCCAAGAAAAGTCTAGAATGTTCTAAAGATTTTATGTGTGTATATGCTTGTGCTTTATATGTCAGTGTGCAGACTCTGAGAAATGATTCAGAGAGAAGCTTCACATGCAGTTATATGGAGAGGAGCATATTTAAAGGACCCATTTCACCATATTTAAAGGACCCTTTGATGAAATGCAGGATATACTTTTGTTGGAACTAGTCAATTCATTTACCTGTGTCCATCAAAAGCTAGTGAGTTCCTTGATGTTTCATGTTTCTGTTTTACTTTCTCTTTTGTAGATAAAGAATTCATCTACAGAGAGCAGAAAGGAAGTGTGATACTGCAGAATGTTGAAACAAATACTTCTACAGTGTTAATAGAAGGCAAAAAAATTGTAAGTACTCTCTTTAATGACAAGGATAATTTCAGTTTTCCCGCCTTCAAGTCAATAAAGCAGAAAATGGGCTTCCCTGGTGGCGCAGTGGTTGGGAATCTGCCTGCCAATGCAGGGGACGCGGGTTCGCGCCCTGGTCCGGGAAGATCCCACATGCCACGGAGCGGCTGGGCCCGTGAGCCACAATTACCGAGCCTGCGCGTCTGGAGCCTGTGCTCCGCAACAAGAGAGGCCACGATAGTGAGAGGCCAGCGTACCGCGTTGAACAGTGGCCCCCGCTTGCCACAACTAGAGAAGGCCCTCGCACAGAAACGAAGACCCGACACAGCCATAAATAAATAAATAAATAAATTTTTAAAATAAAGCAGAAAATGACTTTAGGTTTCAACTTTTCGTACAGCCAAGCAGAAGCAATAAACTTGTAATCCTACAGGCTGAACAGCTACAGATAATGTGAAATTGAAACCACACTAATTTAATAAGATGAAGTCACCATTTCTCTGAGTATACGGGAAATTTCTCTGCAGGTGTTGTAAACAATTGTTGCCTATCATATATAATTCAAAGATAAGTCCTACGGCTTTTGCGCATTTGCAGAGCAATTGCAGTAATTGAGAGAATACCTCAGGACTGCTTTGCTCGAGCTCATATTTTTTTAAAAATGCATCTTCACGTGCACAGGGAATATTAATTTAGGCCCTGACTGAACTCACTCTAACGACATTAAGTGATGTTTATGCTTTAGAGCAAATACTGAGTCAATAAGAATGTCACTGCTTCATCATCTGGGAAAACCTGTTTCCCCAAAGATGAGGCGTTAAAATTTGGAGTTCATGTTAACAGTTAATGATATTTATTAAAGAATTGACTGAAGTTATGTACCAGAAATCAATGTAAAGAGAATTAACTCTTTTTTTCATATGTGTTCATGCTTATTTTTAGAAGGAATAAATCTTCAGCTTTAGGGAGTTGATCATTTTCTTGTCCCATACATGGAGGAAATCAAAGGAAGAAACTAAGGCCAAGTCTGTGCTAAAAGCAAGAATTAAAACAGGCCACGAATTCTCAATCAGAACCATCATAACGAGCCTCTGATGAGAATCAGAAACACAGGAATCCTAGCATCCTGTGATCTGGGGATTAGAGACCATAGAAAAAATTAGCTGCCTGGGTTTACAGATAAGGAGCCCCGAGCCCAGTTAGTGAGTGAGCTCTCCGGAGTCCTTGGGTGAGGATTCAGGCAGGTCCCCGGAGCCTCGTCCCAGGGACAAGAAGGGATGAAAGGATGTCCATCTTTGTGCTGCCCTATCCCCCGTCCCACACAAATGCTGCCCTACCTTCTCAAGAACATATGACACTGCTGTTTAAATACTCTTCCTTTCTTTTTGGTGTAGCGATACCTTTTTCTTTAAGAATAAACATTTTATTGAGGTTTAGTATGGGCCGGATTCTGCCCTTTACAGAGACTGTTTGCCGGTGTAAGAGAGGCCTAGCGAGGTTGTAGGATGGTGTAATTCCCAAAACAGCAGGTACTGAATTCAGTAGTAGTCTGCAAAGTAGGACCCGACCTGGAAAGAATGAATGTGCCTGCATTTTTGCATTAAAAAATCATCTTTGGTAGAATGACTCCCATAAGAAAAGCTGGTTCAACTCACTTAAAAATACTGAAGTTGCAGAAACGGTTTTCTCCTATTAATCGAAAGGAGAAAATGATCAGACCATTGCTGAGGGTAAGTACATGTTACTGCCAGGATGTTATCGATATTTCCTGTGAGGATGTCAGTTTGCTGAAAGCAGGGTACTGTCGGTACAGCTGCACTTAGTAAGAAAGTACAAGACTAGGAACAGCCTTCTCTTTCTCCAATCAATAACTTGTGACAGGTCGGTATTTTAACTGAAGTTGTTTTAGCCAGGTAATAAAGTGACTTCAGAAACCTCCTTAGGTAAAGAAAAAAGGAAGAGCTCATCTTGAAAATCGGAAGGTTTATTCTATATGATGAAATTGCTTCTTAAAATGTCATTTATTCACTCACCTCAGAAACATTTGTTGAGCACCAAATGTGTACAGCCTGGTTGATACTGTTCGTGATCCTGCCAGTTTATTCCTGGCTCAAAGCTCCATGTAAAGGCGCCTGTAAACAGACCTCAGACGAAGGAAAGAGAGGGAAAGTCACTGGGGGCCTGCATCATCATTTAGAACACAGAAGCTCTGGATTTAAGTTCTCTTGAGCCAGTTAAACTTGTGCTTCAGTTACTCCATCTGCAAGTTAAAGCTGATGGGATGATCCAGCTCTCTGTATTTTCACGAGCAAGTATTAAGAAGGGGAAGCATGGTGTTCTGAAGGGATCAGAGTCGGCGGGCCCTCTGCTCCCGGGAGGATGAGTGGGCTGGAGAGAGCGGGCACACAGGGCAGTGGCTCTTGCCCGGTTCTGCCCGCCTGCCTTTCCGATGCTGGTTCCCTAGGTGGTCTCTCCTTATTTGAAACCTGGAAGCTTTGAGATTGTTTAAATGATAAAAGTAAGCTGAGGAAGAGAGCTGTGCTACCTGTGAGGCCACCTGTAATCTTTAGGTTGATCTTAAAACAACCTGAAACCAGTGGAGACATGAACATGAAGCAGTGAATGCCCAGGTCAGCAGAAGTTTAAAATATTAACCTACAATCTGACCTCTGACCTCGTTCTCTTCCCCAGCCACTGAGAAGGACCCTCACACACAAGGTCACACCAGGGCGCTCCAGCCTGCTGGCCTTGACCATCCTCCGGCTCCTCAGCCTCCGTGACTGGCTCTTTCCCGGGATGGATCAATGGAAGGGGAGGCAAAGGAATGCAAACGCTAGGCAAACCAGCAGAAGGGCTTTTTACATCATTGATAATTATGCAAATGAGAGCTTGTGCTGGGCTGGGCTCACCTGGAGGGGTCTCACCTGCCCCCCCAAACAGCTTCCTTTGACCGAAAGGAATTCAGTCATCCTTTCTCACACCTCCAAATGGTAGAAATCAGATCTTGAACTATTTCAGAATACCAGAAACACTTTAAATTGTGAGTTCACATAGACATTTAGCCTTCTAAGGCAATTCCATCCTGGTTCACACTGTTATTTGCATTCTTTTGTTTTTTTATATTAATTTTTTGATGGTGAGATATTCTCAGATCCTTATTATTTGGTAGCGTCTCATATTTGATGTGACATAATAATTGATTTTAGGAAGCATTTATCAAAATATCTTGGTCCCTTTTCCAACTTCTGTGTTTTCGTTTTTTATTTTTTATTTATTGGAGTATAGTTGCTTCACAGTGCTGTGCTAGTTTCTGCTGTAGAGAAAAGTGAACCAGCCATACGTATACACATATCCCCTCCCTTCTGGATTTCCCTCACATCTAGGTCACCACAGAGCATGGAGTAGAGTTCCCTGTGCTCTACAGCAGGCTCTCACTAGTTATCTATTTATACATAGTATCAATAGTGTGTATGTGTCAATCCCAATCTCCCAATTCATCCCCTCCCCCTCTCCCCCTTTGGTGTCCATATGTCTGTTCTCTACTTGTGTGTCTCTGTTTCTGCTTTGCAGATAGGTTCATCTGTACCATTTTTGTAGATTCCACACATATGCGTTAGCATATGACATTTGTTTAGCTCTTTGTGACGTACTTCACTCTGTATGACAGTCTTGAGGTCCATCCACGTCTCCACAGATTTTTGAGGTGCTCCGTTAGATTTCTACAGGGAAGGAAATCACAAGCACATCATCTCTGAATGAGCTCGGACATCTGCTGCTCAGTGGTCAGGCTCATTGGAGGCAGGTTCTAGCTGATTTAATTTTGTCTCTTCCACGGTGCTTGGCACTGTGACCTGCGCATAGTGGGTGCTCCGTAACTGTGTATTCTATGAATGGATATAAAAGACACAAAACCGAGGTGAGCGGCTTCGCCGAGCATCAGTGTGGTGAGAGGTTTGGGGTGGTCCCTGACCCCCCTCTTCCCCGCAGGCACTGCTCTCTGCTCCGCAGTGACAGGTCCTCAGGCAGCTGTGCAAGCTCCGTGTACCCCGTCCTGCCCCTCAGGAGCATTGTCTGGATGACGTGAGAGGACAGACGTAGAATGTGGGTGCAAGTCGTTGTGGCTCAGGCTGGTCAGGCACACGGGGTGACCCGGTCAGCAGCAGGGAGGGGGAACGGGCCTCCCTTGACTTCAAGCTTCAAGCTCCTTCCCTGCAGGAGGTGTGTCTGGGCTGCCTCCCAGGGTGAGGCAGAGGCATTCTCTCCGATTTCTAAAAATAAAACCTAAACTAACTTTCACGTGGATTACATACAGGCAGACCTCTTCTTATTGAGCTTTGCAGATGCTGCGTTGTTTTGCATATTGAAGATTTGTGGCAACCCTACGTCAAATAAGTCTTTTGGCGCCATTTTTCCAACAGCATTTGTTCAGTGTGTGTCTCTGTGTCACATTTTGGCAATTCTCACAATATTTCAAACTTTTTCATGACTATTATGTTTGTCATGGGAACTGTAATCAGTGATTTTTAATGTTACTATTGTAATTATTTGGGGGCACCATGGAGCACATCCATACAAGACGGAGAACTTAATTGAGAATGTTGTGTGTGTTCCGACTGCTCCACCAACTGGCCGTGCCCCTGTCTCTCTCCCTCTCCTCAGGCCTCTCTGTCCCCTGAGACACAACAATATTGAAATTAGGGCAAGTAATAACCCTACAAGTTCCTCTAAGTGTTCAAGTGAAAGGAAGAGTCGCCTGTCTCTCACTTCAAATCAAAATCTGGAAATGCTGAAGCTGAGTGAGGAAGGCGTGTGGAAAGCTGACTAGGCTGAAGGCTAGGCCTCTTGCTCCAAACAGTTAGCCAAGTTGTGAATGGAAAGGAAATGCTCTTGAAGGAAATTAAAAGTGCTCCTCCAGTGAACACGCAAATGATAAGAAAGCGAAACAACCTTATTGCTGGTATGGAGAAACTTTTAGTGTTCTGGATAGAAGATCAAACCAGCCACAACATGGCCTGAAGTCAAAGCCTAATCCAGAGCAAAGCCCTAACTCTCTTCAAGTCTATAAAGGCTGAGAGAGATGGTGAAGCCGCAGAAAAACACCTTGAAGCTAGCAGACGATGTTTCATGAGGTTTGAGGAAAGAAGCCATCTCCATGATAGGAAAGTGCAAGACGAAGCAGCAAGTGCTGATGCAGAAGCTGTAGGTCATCCAGCAGGTCTAGCTAAGATAATGAATGAAGGTGGCTGCACTAAACAACAGATTTTCAATGCAGATGAAAAGCCTTATGTTGGAAGAAGATGCCATCTAGGACTTTCATACTGGAGAGGAAAAGTCAATGCCTGGCTTCAAAGCTTCAAAGGACAGGCTGACTCTCTTGTTAGGGGCTAATGCAACTGGTGACTTTAAGCTGAAGCCAATGCTCATATACCATTCCAAAAAATACTAGAGCCCTTAAGAATTATGCCAGATCTACTCTGCGTGTGCTCTGTAAGTGGGAGAACAAAGCCTGGATGACAGTACATCTGTTTGCAACATGGTTTACTAAATATTTTAAGCCCACTGTTGACACCTACTGCTCAGAAAAGAAGATTCCTTTCAAAATACTACTGCGCATTGGCAGTGCACCTGATCACCCAAGATCTCTGATGGAGACGTACAATGAGATTAATGTTGTTTTCATGCCTGTGGACACATCCATTCTGCAGCTCATGGATCAAAGAGTAATTCTGACTTTCAAGTCTTATTATTTAAGAAAATACATTTCGTAAGGCTGTGGCTGCCATAGATAGTGATTCCTCTGATGGATCTGGGCAAAGTCACTTGAAGACCTTCTGGAAAGGACTCACTATTCTAGATGCCATTAAGACTATTCATGATTTGTGGGAAGAGGTCAACATATCAACATTAACAGGAGTTTGGAAGAAGTTGATTCCAGCCCTCATGGGTGACCTTGAGGGGTTTAGGACTTCAGTGGAGGAAGTAACTGCAGATGTGGTGGAAACAGCAAGAGAACTAGAATCAGAAGTAGAGCCTGAAGACGTTGACTAAAATGCTGCAATCTCGTGATAAAACTTGAGCAGATAAGGAGTTGCTTCTTATTGATGGGCAAAGAAAGTGGTTTCTTGAGGGTGAATCTATTCCTGGTGAAGATGCTGTGAAGATTATTGAAATGACAACAAAGGATTTAGAAGATTACATGAACTTAGTTGATAAAGCAGCTGCAGGATTTGAGAGGATTGACTCCAATTTTGAAAGAAGTTCTACTGTGGGAAAAATGCTTTCAAACAGCGTTGCACGCTTGAGAAGTTGTTTGTGAAAGGAAGAGTCAATGTGGCAAACTTCACTGCTGTCTTATTTTAAGAAATTGCCACACCACCCCGCTGATTTCTTCCTTTTCTCTCCCTCCCTCCCTCTCCCCCTCCCCCTCCCCGCCCCCAGAAGTGCATTTACAGTGGACTTAATGACATTGATTTCTCAGGGGCTGTAATTCATACAGAAACTTACTGTTATCTCTCCAATCCTTCTAAAACATAATACACCAAAAATTCTCTGGAGGATGGAGTGTTAGCCTTTGCTTGAGATTCAAGTTTTTAAAGCTGAAATAGTCTTTGCAGATTATGTAATTCAGACCCTTCTTTTCTTTGATGAGGAAACCAAGACGGTCCACAGATAACAGTGGCTTGGCCTCCACTTCACGAGCTGTTGATCGAGCAGGCTCATTCAGTATAGCCCACTGTGTTACCTGTGATGTTCATCCTTTTTACACCCTCTTTGCCTCTAATACCAGTGGTAACACGGAGTGGTACAATGGATACAGTCATTCACTGTATTATTTAAATTGTTCCAGGTGTTTGGGAAAGCAACTTGGCAATATAGTCAAGATTAATAAAAATATTTATGTCTTTTGACTCATTCCAGGGAATTTTCCATAAGTAAATTACCTAGGAAGTTTTTAAAAACAGTGAAAAATACCTGAAACTAAAGAAATAAGTAAATAAAAATAAATAAAATATGATGTAGCCATTAAAATAATAGTTATGAAGGCTATAAAGTTATATGAAAAATATTTATGATGTTATACTGAATAGACACAGAAGAATACAATATTAATACACTTCAGTTAACAGCTGTCAACATCATCTATGTTCATTGAAAAGGCTGGGAAGTGAACATTGAACTCTGACAGTAGCTTGTCTTGTTAGGTGGTGAAATTTTGTGTATTATTTTCCAGTGTGATGATTTCCATAATTACTGTTTCGATGCTGTTTACTCAATAATTTTAATCAGATTTTTAAAAATTCAGCCTTACATTTCAAAGACATTAGACTTCTTCCATTGATGAATATGTAAGAGCTGTAGATGGTTCCTGGAAACACTTGGGAGAGAAAACAAGTAAATTTAAAAAAAAGCATCCTGTCATTATGCTTATGTCAGGTTTTCTCACTTTGTATGTCTTTACTTGTTTAATTACTAATCTACTTGTTTTAATTACTTATTTAAATTACTAGATTAACATTTAAATAAAAAGCCTTTTTGTTTCTCTTATTTCTCTCTCTGATTTTATACAATCATTAGCCTGTGGAATTTGAATTTTTATCTCACTCTCTAAAAATTAATGAATTCTGACTCCTCAGAGGGAGGGGCATAATTACTAGTATGATTAGAGCCATTCCAGAATCCAGGAGAGAAACAACAGAGGACCTCCGGAAGATGTGCTTCTAATCTCAACCATATTCTTCCCCAAACTGATGCTGCCAGACCCACAGCTAGAACAGCCTCTGTGGTGGCGCCAGCCGTGCCCAGCGAGCATTTCCACCCCAGGCTGACTGCACTTGGCACCCAGGTTAGAGTGAAGAAGGAGGAATAGCCTTGTTTTTGTCCATAATTCAAAGGGTAAACACTGGCACCAATGGTGCCCATTGAAATGTTTTATTTGGCCCACTGAGTAGTTTTTTACAAACTCAACATCCAGATTTCTGGTTTCTCTTGAAAAACTGGAAGATCTGGCAGCAGCAAGACCTAATTCTCTCACAGATCTAAATCTGGCTGGTGGGGCAGGCAGCAGCTGGCCTGTCCCCATAGTTGACCACAAGCACTGGCCTCTGACCAGACTGGCCTCAGGGTTTCAAACCCCCTTAGTCCAGGAACAAAAGGGTGGCCTAAAAAGTCAACGTCTTTTGCGAGAATGTTGTAGAAAGCCTTGGTACAGACTGTCTCTCTGTATTCTGTATTTGTTTCTGTGTCTACGTGGTTATGCCCATCCTCTGCGTCCCTCTGTGTTTTTCCGTTTTCCTCTGGTGTCTCAGATGATCGCTTTCATTTTATTCCTGATTTTTTTCTTTTACTCTTTTCCCCTCTCTTTCTCCCCTTTCTTTGTCTACTTCTCATATGATAAGATAGAACAAAAAACAAAAGTATCTTTGACTTATTTTAGTTCTCATTTTCATTTCATAGGCTATTGCTTTTAATTTTTTAAATTGTAAGTAGGACAAATCATTTTCAAATGATTATTTTCTTTTTTTCTATTTAAAAAAGTTTATTAAAATGTAGTTGATTTACAATGTTGTGTCAATTTCTGCTGTACAGCAGAGTGATTCAGTTACACATACATATATTCTTTTTCATATTCTTTTCCATCATGGCTTGTCACAGGATGTTGAATATAGTTCCCTGTGCTACACAGTAGGACCCTGTTGTTTATCCATCCTATATATACTAGTTTGCATCTGCTAATCCCAAACTCCCAATCCCTCCCTCCCCCATGTTTTTAATTTTTAAAGTACATGAGTAGCATATCTTATATTTGTGTCTATAAAAGACCTGAAAAGAAATAAAGTAGCAGCTTGATCTTTCTGGCCCCAAACCTGCTGTTCTCTTTAGGTGAGGGGTGGCCTGATGCCGCTCTGCTGTCACACCTGCATCTCCTCATTTGACATTAAGGGAGAGTCTTCTCTGAGCAAGGCCCTGGGCTGCACGAGATGGGTGGGTGGATATAGGATTTGTAAACTACAATGTTTACTCCTGGGAAGCTTTCAGCCCAGATCTAAAGGAAGTCAGAAGATCTAAATGAATGAAATATATTCTGAGTTGAGGTCCCGTATGGGATGGGAACAAGGTGAGGAAGGGGAGAAGGGTATTGGTGTCGACAACAGATGACGGTGTGAAGAGGGAGCGTTCCAGCTGCCCCTGGAAGGCGACTGCAGTCTGGAGACAGGTGGGAAAAATGGCACCCTGGCAGTGTGAACAGGCGGAGTAACAAAGGTTCGCGGGCAGACCATGAAGCGAGTTGTCTTGACCTGGTGTAGCTTGACTGGGAGGGGCTCGGAAGGCTGGGGCTTAAAGGCCCAGGAAAAAGAGCAAGCCATCAAGTACTGTTCTTAGCGGGCTCGTCTTTACTCTGTAGGAAATTGGAGTGGATAGGTTTTTCGAGGACAAGTGCGTGTTTTAGGAAAGTAACTCCAGACCAGTATGAAAGGCGATTTGGAGAAGAGAATGATTCTAGGCAAGGAGCCCCCAGGGGCTGCTTCAGGTCCAGGTGAAGAGGAGTGAGGCCCTGAATGAAGGTAGGAAAGCAGGGAGTGGAGTGGGTGTAAGTCTGAGCGTGGAGGTAGAATTGAGAACAAATGGCGACATTTTGTGTGCGGGCAAGTGAGACTGCAGCAGTGGTCTGTGTTGTCTGGGGGTTTTGACCCTTGTTAATGGGAAGAGTGGCAAATCTCAGAGACACGAAGTCAGGAGAAGTAAGGCGTGGTGGAGTGGAAAACCAGGGATACTTTGAGGAGGAGGATGCTGCAAGGTTTATGCGGGATAAATCAACTAATAATTGATATCTGAGTGCTTACAGTGCAACCAGAATTATCCTAGACACTGTACATGTATCATCTTATTTAATTGAAATCCTTAGGGATCCTGTGAGCAGCAGTACTTTGTTACTCTTGCTTTCTAGATGAGAAAGCTGAAGTTTATGGAGGTTATAATAACTTTTTCTCGTAGCTGGGAGCTGGGAGTCCTGAGAACTGAACTCAGCTTTGTCTGATTCCGAACAAAATTATTTCTAAGTTGTGTAAAGTATCCAGCTGCAGCCTTTGTGCCCACAGGGCTCCAGAGGGAACTGAGGCCAGCATCCCACGACTGAGAAGGGTGCCCAGCTTCAGAGGTGTGTTCACACCTGCGGTCCACCGTGGTATACCACGAGATTGCTCCTGGAGCCTGCTGCATGTTGCCTAACATAAAGATTACAGATGCAAAAGAGTGTGTCAGCTTTAGCCTAATGCAAAAATGCGGATGCACCTGAGTGCACAAGGTCAGAGAGAATTCAGCTTGTGAAACCGTCTGGAGGCTTTTCTCAGTGGTTGAGCTTTCATCCTCCTTTCTCCTGTTCTCTAGCGACTGCGTGTTCAGGTTTTCTCTGGCTCTCACAAGCAGTGCTGGGAGTGGCACCTGGGGCTGTCTGATTCCAAGTGGAATGGTTTTTAGGCGAATTAGGGGCCCAGGTGCAGGCTGTGCTACCTTGTCCACGAGTTCCCCTCTTCCTTATTGACTAGGGAGGGTGAGATTACAGTTGTCCATTTATTTTGTTTTATACGTGTTCCCCTAGAGTTGCACAAAGTGTCCTCTTAGAAATCATTTAATCTTGTCAGTGTTTGGTTTTTGTTTTATCATTACTAATCTTGTGTATTTAGGTTTTTTCTTTTTCCTTTATGAGGAGATTGTTTTCACAAAACAGCCTATGGATATATTGATGCTTTGTACTCTTCATTTACCTTCCATTACTTGATAATTTGGAGCATTCTATCATTTTATCTCTCTCTCTCCCACCAATGGCCACCTTTCTTTCTCTGCATTCCTAATCACATACATATTTATGTAGTACAAGAAAACAAGACACAACCGTTTAGATATGCATCTCACCAGAAACAGGCCTATAGTTTTATATATGTGTGTGTATATATATATATATATATATATATATATATATATATACATATGGAATCCTCATATATGTAGACCAATATTTTTTAGTCAGAATAATTTTATTAAAAAATTGTGTTATTGATAACTAAATAGCCCTAAATAATGCAAAATGTAAATTATACACCAATCTCACTAGTGAGCATAAATGCAAAAATTGTAAATAAAATATTGGCAAGTAGAATTCAGTCATGTATCAAAATCATAATGTGCTCTGAACAAGTAAGGTCTAATCATGACAATGATGTCATGAAATCAGTCAACAAAATTAATTACAACTGCACAATAACAGAAAAATTCTTATGATTATATCACAAGATGCTGAAAGGCCATCTGGTAAAATTTATCAACCACTCCTAATAAAAATTCCACGTAAGATAAGAATAAAAACTGCTTAAATATGGTGAAGACTATTTATCACGAACCAACTAGCAGTGAAAACATTTCTAAATGGCAAACAATAAAACCATTTCAATTACAGTCAGGAAGGAATAGTCAACATCATCATTAATATTTAATATGTTCTTAGAGATCATGGGAAATGCAGTATACAAGCAAACTACATGATTGGAATAGGAACTGGGAAAAAATTATATCCCTTTTTCTGATAACATAATTCTATCTTAGAAAACCTAACAGAGATTAGTTTTTAAAAACTACTGCAGTTAATAAGAAAATTTATTAATATGGCTAAATACAAAAATACATAAATAAATCAATGCCTTCTCTCTTCATTAACATAAGTGTCTAGAAGTAGAAATGGAGAAAATACTCCATTCACAATAAGAACAAAAACTATAAAAAGACCTAGAATAAATCTAAGAATAGCATAAAGGAATAAGCAAACTATAAAATCTTGTTGACGATTTGGAAAAATAAATTAAAGATACAGTGTAATCTTAGGTGAGAATATAGTATTTAAAATGTTAATTCTCAAGATTGATATAAAACATTAACATAATCCTAATTAGAACTTTGAAAAAAATTAGTGTTGAACATTTGATAAAATATTTTAATTGACATATATGAGAATAAACACCTGAATGTAGCCACAGGAAGTTTCAAAATATATGGTAACATGTACTCCTTTACCTGATATTAAAACACATAATAAACACAATGTACTCAACTCAATCACAGTAATAACTAATACTACTACTAATAGCTGATAGCACCAGTCATTGTAATTACGTCATTGAATTTCACATCAACCGTGATATTATCTCCATTTTACAGAGGCACAGAGAAGCTAAGAAATGTTCTAAATTTCACATAGTGAATGTTCCAAGCAGAGTGTGACTCACAGGCTCTTTGACCCCAAAGTATAAGCTTAAAACCTTAAAATTTTGCATAGGAATAGCCTAGAGAGCAGTAAAAGACCAAATAATTCAGAAGTGGGTTTCAATATAAAGGGCATTTGATATATAAAAATCATTGGGAGAGATGATCACATAATTAGAAAACAATATGAGCATAACTTAACTCTTTATCTACAAGGAAATAATGTCTCATTTCACAGGCATACAAAATTAATTTCCAATTGTATTAAAGATATAAATGTTGAAAAGAATCTATCATTTGGTTTAGTACAAAGGAGACAAAATTTTTTAAATGGGAAATCCAGAAGCTATAAAAAAGATAGCCATATTTAACTTACCATAAAAGAGCTTTAAGTTTCAAAATTTTAAAAGGCAGAATTGGTGGAAAAATAATGGACAATATTTGCAATCCAGGTAACAAATAAAAGGCTAATATCTACAGTCCACAAGGAGCTCTTTCAAATTTATCAGAAAAAGACAAATAATCTAAAATAGACAGAACGTTGCAGGAACATCCCTGAGACAAACCTGAAACCAAAGCCTACTTTGCTTGGGAAAATGTATCTTTGATTCATAGTCTTGGTGCAAATGTTTAGGCAATGTTAGGCTAAGTGAGTTTTGCATCCATTATTTGCATCTGGTGAAAAGGTGGACATACAGCCTATAATTTTCACACCCAGGGGGCATGGGGACTGAGATTGTCAAAAATGAGTGAAACTCTACCTAAGAATGGCAGTGATGAGCTTCTCAAACAGCCTAATGAAATTCTACCTGTCTCAAGTAGTATCACTGGCAGCTGACCCTCCATCAAGAGATGTGACCTATAATGGTTTTCAAGTGTAGAAAGTTGCACTCTTTGCTGGTTTCTCTTGGTGTTATCTTTGTACCAGTAACATTATTGCCACTCTTATAACAACTGAGGATATAGTCATTCATTTATTCAGCAAATATTTACAGAGATTCTATTAAGTGCCAGTCACTGTTAGGCACTGGGAATACAATATGACAAAACAAACTAAAATTCTCTTCTCGACATTTGGTCCTGGCTATGAGAGTATAAGATGATCATTCTTATACTCTCCTAACACAACTGTAGAACAGGGTAAAATATAGGGTAAAAATACAATTTTCATACATTGGAAAACAGGCAGCTCACACGTGTGATGACTGAGAAAAGGAAAACAAATTAAATGAACCAAACAACCAGCTGATCTTCTGCATGAATGTTCTTGCTGGACTTCAGTACAAGGAGGAAGACGGAAGTCCTTCAGTCTTGCTGAGTTAAGGAGAAGATCAGAGTTCATGTGGAAAACAGATGGCTGCAATTTAGGAAACAGACAACCCAAGAGGAGGAAGCTAACTAGAGGATACTTGAGAAATCTGCATAGTGTTCCCTTTGAGACTTTGGTTAATTGTTGATCTTTATTTATAAAACGTGAAACACCACAAGGCAGGACAAAATAAAGTTTCAAGTAAATAGCAAAATTATAGGACACTTTAAGAGGAAAAAAATCCCAGAGCTCATACATCACCAGGGATCATTTAAGTGTCTCCTGGCCATGAGATATTAAGCAGAGACTCCAGAAGAGCAACCCCTTAAGAATGAGGCTCACCTAGCCCCCAAAATCATGGTTATTGTAGAACAGCCTTTAAAACATCTTCAAAACAAAACTGAAAGAATTAAATTAGTCCACAAGTAATTAACTGCCTGTCATAAAAAGTCCAACATTCTTTGAAAGAACACAAAAAAATCCAAGATTCAAAAAGAGAAAATTCAAAATATCTGGTGTTATTTCTTAAATTACTATATATACAAAGAGGCAGAAAAATGTGACCCATACCATGATAAGGAGAAAAATCAGTCAATAGAAACAGACCCACAAATAACAGAGATAATGGGATTAGCAGAAAAACACATTAAAACTGCTAAGATAAATATGTTCCAAATGCTCAAGAATATAAAGAAAACCATGAGTATAGTGAAGAGAAATTGAAGATTGTAAAATACCCAAATAAAATTTCCAGAGATGAAAAATAAAATATAAAAATTAAAAACTCCAGATTAATAGCCGATTAGACACCACAGAAAGAAAAAGTAAATTAACCTTTAACTAATAGCAATACAAACTATCCAAAATGAAGAACAGAGAGGAAAAAAGACCTAAAAAAAACCTGAACAGAGTCACAATGACTTGTTGAACAATATAAAGTGGAATAAGATACTTGTTATTAATGCCCCAGAAAGAGAAGAGAGAAAAGACAAAACATACTTTTGAAGAAATAGTGACTGAATTTTTACCACATGTGGTATAAAAACTCAGTAAACCCTGACCATAATAAACATAAAGAAAACCACACCAAAGCAAGTTACACTATGATAATCAAGTTTTGAAAACCAGTGAAAAATAGAACACCTTAACGGCAGCCAGAGCGATGAGACATTTGTACAGAAGAACAAACATAAGTGTGACAACAGACTCTTCACCAGAGGCTATGCAAGCCAGAAGAAAGTGGAGTGACTCCTTTAAGGTACTGGGGGAAAAATAAAACTGTTAATCTAGAATTCTATATGCAGCAAAAGTACCTTTCAAAAATAAAGATAAAATAAAGTATTCAGAGATAAAATCTAAGATAATTCATTGGCCATGTACCTGCACACTGAGAAATTTAAAAGACATTCTTTGGAGTAAGAAGCTTTCACCAGATGAAAAGTTGGGTCTACATAATAGAGTGACAAGTGCCAGGAATGATAAATATGGTCAGTGTGTGGCTAAGCTTTTGATGGAAATTTAGGTAAAATGAATTAACTAGTCCTGAAAAAAGATACATCTATCTTTTTATAAAAGGGTTCTTTAAATGTGAAATAGATCCAGCTCCTCTTAATGTTATGTAACCTTATGTAAGATTTCTGAACCTTTTCTCCTACTCTAAAAATTGACATAAGAAACACCAACATACACACCTAAAATCTTTGGAACATGTTGTAACTTTCTCAAGCATGTCACACAGGGGGAGAAAGCTGATCCAATATAGAATGGAAAATAACTGCAGTATAAAGGAAAGATTTTCCTCATATCCCCATGTTTATTATGTACACAAGCTCCCCTTATTACTCCTAGAGGATTTTAAGATTAGTTTTAAAAAGCAAGACCCAATTATAAGCTATCTATGATATCTACCTTAAATATAAAGACATAGGTTAAAATTAGATGGTTGTAAAAAGATATACCATGCAAACACTAACCAAAGTAAAGCTTGAATGGCTATACTAATATCAGACAAAGTAGACTGCAGAGCAAGGGATACTACCAGAAATAAAAAGAATGATTTCATAATGATAAAGGAGTCAGTTCATTAAGAAGACATGAGAATCCTGAAGGTGTATTCAACTAGCAATAGAGCTACAGTACTTCAAGCAACAATTGCTTGAACCAAAAGCAGAAATGGACAAATTCACAATTGTAGTTGGTGATTCAAACAATCCTCTCTTAGTAATTGATAGAACATGTAGAAAAAAGCTTAGTAAGGATACAGAAAGTCTTGAAAACACAATTAACCAACTGACCTGACATTTGTAGATCACACCACTCAACAGCAGAGTACATATTCTTTCTGAGTGCACATGGGATGTTTACCACGATAGACCTAGATAGTCTAGGCCATTAAAATAGCCTCAATATATTTCAAAGCTTGGAAATTATACAAAGTATGTTCTCTAACAATACAAAATTAAACTAGAAACCAATAGCAAAAAAAAAAAAAAATCTGGAAAATATCCTGATGATTAGAAATTAAACACCATACTTCTGAATAAAAAATTGACCAAAGAAGAAATCAAATGGAAATTAGAGAATAGTTTGAAATGAATAAAAATAAAAATACATAATATCAAAATATACGGCATGCAGCTAGGCAGTATACTTAAAGGGAAATTTATAGCTTTAAGTGCTTATATCTAAGCTTTCACCGTAAGAAACTAGGGAAAAAAAGAAGAAAAAGTAAACCTAAGTACACAAAAGAAAGGTAATAAAGAGAAGAAATACAAAGTATGTTCTCTAACAATACAAAATTAAACTAGAAACCAATAGCAAAAAAAAAAAAAAATCTGGAAAATATCCTGATGATTAGAAATTAAACACCATACTTCTGAATAAAAAATTGACCAAAGAAGAAATCAAATGGAAATTAGAGAATAGTTTGAAATGAATAAAAATAAAAATACATAATGTCAAAATATATGGCATGTAGCTAGGCAGTATACTTAAAGGGAAATTTATAGCTTTAAGTGCTTATATCTAAGCTTTCACCATAAGAAACTAGGGGAAAAAAGAAGAAAAAGTAAACCTAAGTACACAAAAGAAAGGTAATAAAGAGAAGAAATCAACCATATAGAAAACAGAAAAAAATAGAAAAACTAAAGAATACTCAAAGCTGTTTTTTGGAAAAGATTAATAAAATTGATGAAGAACGAAGACAAAGGACAAAACAACCAATATCAGGAACAGAGGTGAGACCATCACTACAGATATTACAAGGTTAATAGAAAATATTTTGAACAGCTTTCTATCAATAAATTTGACAACACAAATGAAACAAATAAATGCTTGAAAGACACAAATTATCACAGTTTACTGAAGATGCAGCTGGCAATCTGAATAGTCCTATGTTGATATAAAAAATCTAATTAATAGTTTAAAACCTCCACATATAGAAAATTCAAAGCCCAAATGTTTTCACTGGTGAATTCTAGCAAACATTTAAGGAAAACATAATACTGATTCTACACAAACTCATGAAACAAATAGAAGAAGAGGAGGAATAATTTCCCAAATTATTTCTTGGAGCAGCACTACTCTGAAATAAAAACCAAACAAAGATATTGCCAGAAAAGAAAACCACAATTTTCCTCATGAACACAGGTTCAAAAACCCTCAGCAGAATATTAGCAAATTACATCTAGCAATATATAAAAGGAGTGACACAACGTGGCCAAATAGAGTTTATCCCAGGAATGCAAGTTTGGTTTAACGTTTAAAAATCAAACAATGTAATTTACCATATTGACAGATTTAAAAAAGCTAAACAACCTAATCATCTCGCAATAATGTAGAAAAAGCAACTGAGAAAATGCAACATTCATTATAACATTCAACATTTAATATAAAAACTCTGAGGAAACTGGAAATAGATAAGAACATCTTCAACCTGATTAAAGGCATCTACAAAAAAAATGCACCACTAATATCACACTGAATAGTGAAGAGTGAATGCCTTCTTCATAAGATCGGGAAAAGGTGAGGTGTCCACTCTCATGACTTCTACATGGCATCATACTGGCAGTTCCCTAGAGTGTAATTGGCTATAAAAAGAAGCAAAAAGCATCCAGTTAGGAAAGGAAGGAGAAAACTCTCCACAGGGGAGAAGAATGATTAGGTAGAAACTTCTAAGGAATTTACCAAAAAATACCCACAATTAATGTAATTTAGCAAGTTGCGGAGCATACGGTCAGGGTACCAAAGTCTGTTATGTTTCTGTAAGCAATAAACAACTGGATATTGAAATTAAGATATACATGTGTGTTTTATTTATATATATATGTATAAAATATCAATAATACTAAATACTTAGGGATAACTTTAACAAAATATGGACAAGATCTGCATTCTGTAAGCTACAAAACATGGCCAAGAGAAATTAAACATTTTTTTTGGAGAAAACCCTCCTTTCAAGGAGCTTACATTCTAATGAAGGAGACAGGAAATAAATAAATAAATGTAAAATATATTTTATTTTAGATAATTATTATTCTAGGGAAATAAGGAAAGAGAGTTATAAAAAATTAGAGGCCAGCCTGTTAAAGTTTGTAGATATAATGACTATTCAAGGACATGGAAGTCCTTACGCAAAAGGTGACTTTTGAGAAAAAAGATGAAAGAAGTGAAAATGTACAGTTTCAGGCAGAGAGAAGAGCAAACGCAGCGTCCTTGAGACAGCAGTGCCTGGCCTCTGAGAAGGTGTGGACACTGGTGAGATGGGAGAGAGAGCTGATGGGGACCCCGGCCAGGCAGGGCTACTGCTCAGTCAGAACTTTGACTTATACTGTGAGTGTGATGGGCGGCTGTGTGGGTGGGCTTCAAGCAAGGCGCAGTATCATGATTTACATATTTAAAAGCTGGCCCTGGCCCCTGTGGCTAGCACAGACTGCAGTGGGGCAAAGACAGAACCTGGGGATGCAGCTGGAAGGTCACTGCAATAGCTCAAGAAAAAAAGGCCCATGCCTTAGACTGGGGTGGTGGCAGCAGGGAAGGAAGGGTTCTGAGTGTCCTTTGGTGGTAGACCAGCAGGGTTCTCTGATCAACTGGATCTCAGGTGTGTAAGACAGAGAGAAAGAGAAAAGATGGCTAAGAGTTTGGCCACAGCAGCTGAGTGAATGGGGTTGCTACATCTGAGATGAGCAAGAAGCTGCCAGGAGCTGCAGGGGGAGGGGATAGGATGTGAGGGGCTTGGTTTTATGCACGTTGACATGAGGTGCCCATTTGATATCCAAGTGGAGAGATGTCAGGGAGGCAGTTAGATAGACGAGTCTGAAGGTCGAGGTCAAGTCCAGACCAAGTTGGGAGAACTGGACAGAGACTTGACTGTTGGAATCCTCAGCAGGTACATGGATTTTTAGCTACCAGGCTGGATGATATCACCTGGGAGGTGATTTCTTATGGAAGAGTAAAAGAGGTCCAAATAATGAATGTTGGATACTCCGGGATTCAGAGGTCAGAGGAACCAAGGGAACCTGCAAAGGGGCATGAAAACAAGCGGCAAGGGAAGTAAGAGAGAAACCAGGTGTACCCTGGCCGCCAAGTGAAGTCGGGCTTTGGGAGGAGACAGTGGTCAGTGGCGCCAAGTGCGGTGAGAGCTGAGGAATTAGCACGACATTTAGCGACTGAGCCTCTGGTAACCTTGAGAAGAGGGGTCTTGGTCGAGGTGGGGTGAAAACATGATAGGAGCGAGCTTAAGAGAGAATGGGAGAAAACTCAGCGTAGAAAATACTTTCAAGGAGATACGGATAGACAGTTCTTTGAAGATAAAATCCACATTGCCTAAAACATCTCCAGTGGGGATCGAATGTAAGCAGAGAAATAAACTAAGCTATCAGTGAGGCACCACTTCACACCCATCAGAGGGTCAAAATGGAAGAAAATACAGTGACTTCTTGCTGCCAAGGAAGGGAAGAAAGGGTGCATTCCTACATCTGTAGCAAGAATGTTCATTTCAAGAACAATTTTGAAAAGAAATTTGGCAATATCTATTTAAATTTTTAAAAAACTTATACATTGTCAATTCTCCCCTTAGAAATCTACCCTGTAAAATAATGAAAATAATCATACACACACCAGTAAAGATATATGGATGAGGACCCTTATTACAACATTGTGTGTAATAACAGCAGACTGGAAACACGTCACAGTTGACCCTCATCATTCACGGCTTCCATATTTGCAGATTCGCCTTGTGTTAAAGTTTATCTGTGACCCTCAAGTTAATACTCAGGGTGCTTCTGCAGTCATTCTTGGACACGTGCATCGTGGCAGAATATTGAAGTTGTCCATTGTCTTCTGGTGTCAAACCTCATACTATAAACAAGTGTTCTTGTTGTGGTCTATGTAGTGCCAAGTTTTTCACATTTTTGTGCGTTTTATTGGTGATTATGCTGTTTAAAATGGCTCCCAAGAATAACACTGAAGGTCTGTCTTGTCTTCCTAAGCTCAAGAAGGCTGTGATGTTGTTTTTCTTACAGAGAAAAGACGTGTTAATGAGCTTCATTCAGGCACAGGCTATAGTGTTGTTAGCCTTGAGTTCTGTGTTGATGAAAGCAATATATACTCAGTAAGACATCTTCAAACAGAAACACACCTAAGACGGGTTATGTACTGACTGGTTGACAAAAACACTGTGACCAGAGGCTCACAGGAACCTAACTCTGCATTCCCCTAGGAACAGGATTTGTGGAGACTTTATAGAATGTAACTACCATGAATAACAAGAACATTCTGTAACTACCCTTTAGTAAGGACTGAGTGAATGAAGATATAGCCACACCATAGAATAGTATGCAAGCTTTAAAGAGCACTAACTCAGGCTAAACCTTAAGTTATTGTTACGTGAGAAAACTAAGGTGAGTGTTGTGTAAGGTGACGTCATTTTTAGCTGTGGTTATACATCTAATGCTTGCGTGTGGTCGGTCCTATGATCATTTGTAGAGGGATACATGCCAAGTTGACAATATAAGGCTTTTTCTAGTGGGTATGAGGGTCTGTACAGCAGTGGGAGTGCATCAGAGAAGACGGGCAAGTTGAAGGGAAACACAGCATTTTCGATGATTTCGTTTATGTAAAATTCCCTGTGTGCTCTGAAGAAATTTGAAAGAAAAGATGCTAGCCCTCTATCCACTGACTTGTGGGTCAGAATCCATGAAGGTGAAGAGGCATGTTGCCAAATCATGTGTGGAATGTGATTCTATTTTAGGAACAAATCTGCTTAATATAAGCTTCTATGTATAAGAATGAGCAAAGGAAAGTGTGTTTAAAGATACAGAGAGATTGGGAGTCTTGCGTGAAAAGGTTATTTGTTTTTATGTTTATTTCTACTGATTTGTTTCAGCAGATACAATATGTTTTGTTGAAATTTGAAAAAACTACAAATAAAATGTAAAATAGCATTAATTAACTGAACACTATTAGGTTAACAAAAAAAGGATATAGCCATTTTTAATAGACTTTAGCAAGTTGGCTCCATACTAATTTTGTTAGCAAATTTTGAAAATGGCGCCACAGGCACCGTTTCACTACAAGATTTTGAGTTATGTTATACATAATACTTTAAAATTCTTTGTTCTTTGTTTTTTCTTTTAGGAATCATTAAGAGCTGTCAGATATGAAATATCTCCAGATAGAGAGTACGCTCTTTTTTCATATAACGTGGAACCAGTGAGTACTTCTCTTTTCTGTTTATAAAAAAGAATGTTTCTTTATGCTAATACCTTATTAAGTATTTTTCCTTGCATCTCTATTCTTAGTGATCTTTGAATCCTGTAGTAGTTGGTGGGTCCTGGGTTAGTCTCTTTTTATGCCACACTGCCACCTAGGAGAGAGGAAAGGTGTGAAAATCTTTTTGGCAGAGAAAAAAAAAATCACTACTTTTAGGGCCTATTTCATAGGATTTTCTTGGTGAGATGGTGAGAAGTTGTCTTTTTATAGAGATTTATTTTACCCTTTCGTGCAATTATTTTTCTTGCCATTTTTCTCAGTCACACCACACATTCTATCCTAAGAACGAAAAGTGAATGCCAGGTTCTCCCTAAATTAAAATCAGCTGTTATTGATCGCCTAGCCATCACAGTATTCTAGAGAAGACTTGAACTATCACTTTCATTATATAAATCCCTGTTTTAAGCGCTTTCTATGTGAGTCTCCCATAAAATTCCACCAGAATTTTGTATAAAGTCTCACCCTGGTCTTTAGTGGCAGCCTAAAACTCAACCTTTTTTTTTTTTAACATACTAATATTTTAGAATTCATTTTGGCTCTTTAAATGAGCACGAAGGTGAAATGTATTTGTGTAAGTGAAACAGATGTTCAGCTTGTAAGAGATAGCAGCTTTAGAAATGTGTATCAGTGGAACTTTATTCTCTGGCAAATAAAATGTAGAATTCCACTGCCTTTCTAGTTCTCTTGAGACTATTCTAACTAGAGTTTGGTGAAGCTTCTGTGAGATGTAATGGTACCTGCGTCATCATTCAGGGCTGAGTAGCTCCTTGTTGAGTTTGAGAGAATCTTCCCCTGGCATGAGACAGCCCAGTTTGTCAAGTTACATGCCAACGAGGAAGCTGGGGTTTGCATAGAGATGCAACTCTAATTCTAGAAATTTTAGAATTTCTTCTAAAAGTTACTTGTTGACAACTGGATTATTTCTTAGAGATTTCAGTCTCAATTAAAATTTCATTTGGAGAGTTATTCCTCCAAAAGTCGATCTCTTTTTAATTCTCTATCTGAAATTTTCCATTTACTAGTTTTTTTAATGTCCGTTATGTAAAAGTTTTCTTTTTATCCATCTGAATCCTTTGGAACAACTGGTCAGCTTTATCTGTTTGATCAGGGAAGTCAGTGAACTTAATGTACTGAAAACCAACTTTTAGCCTTGGGACTCTGCACATCCTACACCCATCCCTACCTACCTCCAAGTGTGATGTCCGTGGCTTAGAGTATTCCAGCTCCTTTCACCACCCGTGGAAGCTAGCAAAAATGTAACCTCCACCCCTGAATAAGAGAAAAATCCCAGTAAGTATTTGAAGGACTTTCATAGGAATAGGGTAATGAATTTGTTCTGGGTTGCTCCAGGGAGACAAAACCAACACCTGAGCGAGAAAAGCATAAAAAGACAGATTTCGGGTCATCTTACCAGAGAATCTTTTAATGGTGAGGGGATCCCAATAGTGGGATGAGTTACCTTGTTTGGTAATGAGCTTCCTGCTCCTCAAGACTTCAAAACAAAGTTTTATATTTGTTCTTCAGAATCTTTTAGAAGAGATTCTCCTATCTGCTCATTTGGAATACGTTGATCTAACCTAGGACCCTATGTTCTGTCCATCGTAGAATTCTCTACCATCCTCCTCTTTTCTCCCAGTGCTCCTCTGGAAACTGCGCCCTGGGATCCCATTGCCACCGATAACCATTTAGGGAAAGAACATTTTGCTAAATCTGAGTCCTCACCATGCAGAATGCTGGCTGTAAACAAGAACCTTGACTAACCCTTTCTCCCTGTGCACCGTCCCTTGGCCTTTGCGGTAGAACTGTGTTCAGTTGGTTTTCTCAACTGAGGGAAAATGTAAAAAATTTGGAGTGGATTCAGCTATATTTTAAACTATAAAAATGATTAAAGTATTGAAAATGCGTGCTATGTAAAAAAAATCTATAGAAATGGATACTTTTAACGTGAATCAAAGAAGTAACCCTTAATAGTTTTCAATTACTGAGCAGTTACTGTACATATGACTATGCAGGCAAGTAGTCTGTATTGTGTATTTCTTCCTTCAATTATTCAGACTAATTGCCGTGTTGCATCAGTTCCCAGCAGTTTGACATAAACTAGTTTTATTTGCCCATTTTTACGTTGTCAGCTGTTCAGAGAGCAGGGAGGTCTTTTTATCTCCTGTCCCCACGCGGCCCTCAGGACCTGGCCCAGGACCATGTGTGTATATTTGGTGCTGAACCAATATGTTTGTGGCATTATCCTCTCTCTGAACTTTTTGGCTCTGGATTAGGATTCAAAGTGACTTTATGTACTCTTAAGTCCTTGAAATTTTATCAAATACACAAAAAGATAAAATTATGTCATGAAAGGAAGAGACCTTATTTGTGAAACATCTTAGTAACAGCCCATGTTTATTCTGGAAATGGGAGATCATGGTAATTAGCATACCTTTTTTTCCTACTAAACTCTTCTAATTTTATTAAATCTATAACTTAGTTAACATCCTTGAGCATCTACAAATTAGCTAATTTTAACTATGTCAACCCTATGCTTTTTCAATGGTCTCAAAAGTACCCTTTTTAAAAATGTAAAAAGTGATCAATTAGATTGGAGAAAGAGTAAACCCAAGCACAGTTTTCCATTTTTCCAGGCTATAGATACCTATAGATTCATTAATGTCTCTGGAATTGGAAAATAACAAACAATATCATGTTTTATTTATGTGGTACCAGTCCTGTAGTGTGCAAAATGTGTTTATTTACATTATCTCATTTCTGCTGGAAAGACCATTCCTGCCCCAAAGAGCCAGTGTTTCCGAACTGAGTGTTACTTTGTTTTGTTATGTATAGGACTTCATAGCATTTCTCAATGTATAGCTTATGAAGGGTTCTCTTGAAACCAAGCTAGACATTTGGGGGTACAGTAATTTTTTTACTTTTAATTTGAAAACTGTATTAACTATACTTACTAAACTGTACTAATAGGGGTAAATTTCCTTAAAACAAAGTTATCTAATTAGAGCAGCCATGTTCCTTCATATCGAAGTATATTTGGCAAATGTTAAAAGTTTCTAAAACTCTTTGGGGAGGAGGAAAAAAAATTTAAACTGTGGTATCTTAGAGAATGTAAAAATATTAATACATTTTGTGACTTTCAAAGAGGAAAGAGAAATCGTATCTGGAAAATGTTCTTCCTTAGAGATTATTTTCTGAAAGAGCCAGTGAATATTTGTGACAATTTTTGTTGCATTGTTTAAAAGAGATAATCAGGGTGATTTTTCTTAAAACCTGTGGAATGTTGTTCTGATCCCAATAAAATCTTGCCCAACATCTGATCTAAATAAAATCCCAGTCACACAGTCATGGAATTAGCAAAGTGAGTTTGTGTATATCAGTTTATCTCTTTTAGCTACCTGTTGCTACATAACAAACTACCCCAAAACGTAGTGGCTTGAGGTAAACAACATTAACAATTTCACGGTTCCCGTGGGTCAGAAATCTGGACTCAGGTTAGCTGGATCCTTGGATGCCAGGTCTTTCATGGGCTGGATGCCAGGTCTTTCATGGGCTGGAATCCAGGTGTCATCTGAGCTGCAGGCTCACCTCAAGGCTCGACTGGGGAAGGACTTGCTTCCGAGTTTACCTGTGTGATTCTTGACAGGGTTCTGTTTTTCATGGCCATTGGGTTTCTCATTGGCCCAGAGACTGTCCCCAGGTCCTTGCACCACAGGGCTCACCATGGGACAGAGCAGCAGGGAAGAGGAGCCCAGAAAGTGTCAGTAGGATGGAGGTCACAGTGTTTGTGACCTCATGTTCCCTCACTGTCACCAGCGTCCATTTGTGAGAAATGAGTCCCTATGTCCAGCCCTCTGGGGGAGGGGATTCACAAGAGAGTGAACACCGGGCAGGGGGATGGTTGAGGGCCTTTCCAGGAGCTTCCTATGATACCATCAGAGCCTAAGGAAGTAGAGCTGCTCGTATTTATGTTGCACTAAGTGAGCCTACAGTCTGCTGAAAGGACATGATATATCTGCTTAAAGAGTATGATGAGTTCCTTCCTTCCTTACATGGCTCCCCAAGTTCCAAGAAGTTAGAGAAGCCAGGCGGTGTGATTATAGCCTCTAGAGAGAGCTCTGTTTAGGGCAGGAAAACCAAGCTCTCATCGGTCCTCTGCAAGTCACTTGCTGATGACCTAAGGTAGCCCAGACTTCTGTGGTTCTTCCGTCAGAGAAATGGAGATGCTGTCATGTTCACTAGTGACTTAGGGATATTATGAAACCGACATGGAGGATCACTTAGCTATCTGGGTTACTGTGTAAATTAAATTCATGATATAAGAAGATGCCTAACCCAGACCTTGAATACAGTGGGGTTCTATCCATGTAATTTCTTGTTATTATTTTAGTTTTTTATTATTATATTTTCAAGCTTGGTGGAATGCTACATAAATCCAGGGAAGTGCAGTATTCCTATGATTCTCTTGGGAACCCAAATGAAAACATACTCTTTTTTTTAACGCTAACTACTTCTGGAGTCTCAAATTTAGCAATAAAATTAGAATACAGTGAGAAATCACTAGGCCATTAAATGTGGATATATTTCTCTTGGATTACTGGAACATATTTTAAAGAGTTTTTTAAAGTTTTGTGCTGAAAAAGGAGAGTGTACAAAGAAATATTATTCTGTTCTTTCTGTCTTCTAAGGACTGCATGTTAGTAGTTAGTGATGACACGGCTTACTAGTTGGGGAAGTTAATCAAATCATTTGTTATTCTAAATACAGGCTCCTGGAGGTGGCATTCACATCCATACCCAGGTGTCGCTATTGTCAAGTTTTTAAAAAATTTATTTTATTGAAGTATAGTTAATTTACAATGATGTGTTAGTTTAGTTTCAGGTGTACAGCAAAGTGATTCAGTTACGTGTGTGTGTGTGTGTGTGTGTGTGTTGTGTTGCTCTGGCTGGAGGGGAGAAGGAGTGTTGAACTGACCTGAAGCACTCCATGGGTCCAGAAGTGTAGTGATTAATATCGGGGGAGAGTGTCTGTAGGTGCTGGAAATACTTGTTTCTTCCCTGGAGTGTCGTACAAAGAGGCTGTCCTGGCGTAGCTACAGGCAGCAGGGAGTCCTAATGCGGCCGTGCGTGCAGGACTGGGCGTGCAGTTTGAGTGGTTGTAACAACTGGTAGCCTGTGCCCTCTGACCTGCGGCGTGCCCTCTGACCTGGCATGCCCTGCAATTAAGAGCAGCCCCTTAATTGACCTCTGTGCTTCTCCTCGGGCCCCTCTCCAGCCGGTCTCCCCAGTGTGGCCAGATAACCTTAAGACATCCGTAAATAGGATCACATGGGTCTCTGTCCCCCGGCTCTCACCTGAGACTGGTGGCGTGCTCCAATTCACGGAGGCCCCAGGCCCCACCCCACAGACGCCTCTGCCTGCTCTTCGCAGCCATGTCGCCTCCTCTGTGGTTCCACCATGCCATGCCCCTCCTGACCTCAGGACCTTTGAACTCACTGTGCCCCCTCCCACCCTCTCTGGAGCCTTCTGACCACAGGAAAGGGACACCTCCCGGTGGAGGAAGAGGCTTGTTTGTCTGTAGGCAAAGTGGCAGCAGGATCATTGAGTTTCTTTCGATGCATCCTTTTATTTCTCCCAATAATGCGTAAGTGCCATGACAGAGGGGCGGGGGGCCTGAAGAGCCAGAAAGGACGAGCAGGCGTCTCAGCCCACTGGAAGAAAGGCTCGCCTTTAACAGCTGGGGGATTAGCAGGCTTGTGGGGTTTGTACCGATGAGGATGCCGTGAGGGCAGACCCAGGTACGTGCTTTTCCCCAGGAGCACTTACCTGCCCAGTCCCCGGTCCCCTGGTGTCATCTGGGGCTGGAATTTGTCAGGCGAGTGAAATTGGGAATTCAGGGTGTTTTCAAAGGAGCGATTATCGTGATGGACCGTGGAAACTCACCTGCTCGTGGAGGGAAGTAAAGGCAGGAGGGGCCGTAGGTAGAAAGGGGGTGGTGTCTTTGGTCGGGGCAGAAACCTGGAGGGGCGGAAGGGCGAGCAAAGGCAGCAGAATATGATCAAGTGTGGTCGTCAGAGCGCGCGTGGGTGCTGCGGGCCGCGCCTCACAGGACAAGGCCAACGGAAGAGAGGCGGCTGAGGGCTCAGGGTGCTGACGGCGTGGCACGCACGCACTGGGGGTTGCGGGGTGACCTGGGAGAGGAGGGAGGATTTAGGGATGCGGGGCGGGGGAGGGACATTTCTCCCACATCTTCCGGCCCTTGGTACGTGGGAAGGTGGGGGTGAGACGAAAGAGATGCTCCACTGAAGAGAGGGCGTTGTGACCCTCCGAGAGCGAAGGCACGGGGGAGGAAGGGACAGCGTTCAGGAAGAGGCCACTAGTCAAAGGGCGGGTGTCCCAGAGGACGTGGTGGAGGGTTTGAGAAGCAGAGGACGGTCCTGGCAGCGGATGCCGAGCATCTGTGAAGAGAGGGTATCGAGGTGGCTGCTGCAGAGTCTGGGCGGCAGTGAGGATGTTGTGCTGGGCGTTCCCG
Organism: Physeter macrocephalus; assembly: GCF_002837175.3. Classification (NCBI taxonomy): domain Eukaryota; kingdom Metazoa; phylum Chordata; class Mammalia; order Artiodactyla; family Physeteridae; genus Physeter; species Physeter macrocephalus. The sequence goes on along the minus strand of NC_041218.1, from coordinate 3,518,205 downwards.
AAGACCCCCAGCTGGAGGAGGGTCTCTGAGCAGTCCCAATTAACCAGTGAAGTAGTGTAATGAGTAATAAAAGAAACGAAGAAAGGGAAATGAGGAGAGCGGGTTTTCGGGGGTGCACAGGGAGGTAGGAAAGAGAGAGCACTTCATTGCCTTTATTATGAACGGCTGTCATTGTAATGTAGTGAGGGGAAAAGAGTGGCTCAGATTCTTGGGAAAGATCTGTTCTGCATTCCAGTTTAGCAGTCCATTATTGTGGGTGAGCTCGTTAACAACAATTATAGGCAGAGACTCCGAGCTAATTAATACGGCCGAGCTGCTGGGCCTTCCGAACAACAACTGGGGCTCAGAGACTCTTAACGGGGCCCATTCTCTCTCCTTGGTGGTCAGAGCATTTTTATGTTACTTAAAACTTGAAGGAATTAATCATTGTTGTAAGTTAGGACCAATTTCCATTTGTGATTTTCAGCTCCAACTGCCATCAAAGAAAATGATTTAACAGAACGTTATGAAGATGCCATTCAGAGTATTCCCAATAGCACACACATCGCCATTTTAGTTCAGGGGTAAAATGAGACAACTCACTTCTAGAAGCAGGTTAGGACATTCTTTTGCTTTTTCTCTAAGCAGCTAAACTTATTTTTATAATAACAGGTAGACTTTCTTGAATGTCATTTTCAAGAGTTTATTGGGTTCCCACTTATTTTTTCGTGTTTCCCACAGTAAGTAAGCTGTGTAATTGGAAAAACCCCATGATACACTCTGTGCATGATACAGCAGGTACCTTGGGAATTTGGAATTTTATTAAACAATAGGTTTTAATTTTCTGTAGTCTTTTTCCATCTTACTGGGTTTCTTTACTCCTGAGTGTTATCGTAGCAAAAAGCCTGAAAGCAAGAGACGAAGTCTTCAGTGTTGCTGTGTCGTGTGATAATGCACACGAATATCCAGACTTGGTGGGTTTTAGTGAGGCACCTGCTCTGGTGGGACTTCCAGCCAAGCCAGTAACCACAGTTTTTGAATCTGTAGAAATTAATGAGCAGAAGTGGTGCGCTGCTTGAAGCATTCCTAAATTGGGTGCTACCCTGGGCCTTTCAGTGACTTGCCTCCACTGGATGGTGGTACCAGCTTAACAGACGAAGTGTTGGTGTTTGCAGGATTTGTGTGTTTATGTGTGTGCGCTTGTGTGTACATGCGTGTGAAGGGGTAGTAAATAATTTCCACTAAAGGTGAGAGAGGAGAGGGGGAGTGTACAGTGTTATTCTTCCAACAGCACCGCCATCTGTTGTATGATTAAGAAGTTATAAACTGGAAAGTTAGTCACCCTTGTAAGCGGAAGGAGAGTGAGCTAGTCATCACCACTCCATAATCCAGCTCTCTACCTGACCTACGCACCACAGCTTTGAGAGGTTCTGAAATTTTTTTGGCTTCCAAAAAGCTACCAAAGATAATTAATCACCGAAAGAAGGAAATCCCTTTCTTTCCTTAACATTGGAATGAGGAAAGATGAAGGGACTGAAGTTCATGAGTAGAATTTGGTTGCTACTTAGCTCTGATTACATGATTCCTTGGATGAGAAAATAAGAAAGAATTAGTGAAATCGTCCAATAGTTTAATCTATATAATGTCACAACAGTCATTTTTACTTAATTACCCCTGTCCTGAATTAACCAATAGTTTTGACAGCCTCCGGGTATTCTTAAAAAGCCAGGTAGGAGGATGCTGTTGGCAAACTTGCCTTCCAAGTTGATGTGACTTGAGTCGCAGTCACATCCGCTGCTGAGGGTCACCAGGCAGCCCAAGGGGATGAAGCCTGTGGGTCCGGCACGAGAGGAGGCCCAGACAGGAGCGCACAGGAAGGGAGCAGACAGGTCCTGGGGCCGGTCCACCCACGTGTATTTAAATACACATCCCCTCTGAACCCCTGAGCGAAAAGAGGATCTTGAGGGAAAACCTAGGAAGGGTTAGGAAAGCAAGAGCACGAGAGCTGCTTCAGATCGAAAGTATCCCTCTAAGCGCAGCAGCGAGAGAAGAGAGGCAGACGCGGTTAGGAGGGCGAGTTACCAACATGACCCTAGGGACTCCCTGGGGAAAAGGAGGGTAAACTCCCTGTATATCCTGGAACAAAATGCTTAGATGAGAGAACACTTTCCCAGGGAGGAGCCCCATTGCCAGATACTAAGTTTCTCAAGTTAGTAGTACTTCCTTATGGGCCCATCTCCAGTAGAGTCACATTGGATTAGGACTTCAACATGTGGATTTTGAGGGAGCACAGCTTCCACAGCTTTCCACCCCCAGTCCCCCAAAATTCACATTCTTCTCACGTGCATCCATCCCATCCAAACAGCCCCGAAAGTCTTAATCCCAACCTCAGCTGTACGTCTCGTCCAAAGTCTCACGTAAACATCATCTAAATCAGGTGTGGGTGAGACTCCAAGTATGATTCACCCTGAGGCCGAACTCCTCTCCAGCTGTGAACTTGCGAAACCAGACAAGTTATGTGTTTTCAAAATACAACAGTAGGACAGACATAGGCTACACATTCCCATTCCAAATGAGAGAAATCAGAAAGAAGAAAGGGGTCAACGGCTCCACAAACCCCCAGAACCTAGCAAGGCAAGTTCCTTTATAGCTTAAGTTCCGAGAATAATCCTTTTCGTGTCCATGCTCCTCCTCCTGGGCCTGGTGGGGTGGCAGCGTCACCCTCAGGGCTCTCAGCAGGGGGGCACTGCCCCTGAGGCCCTAGGCGGGGCATCCTGTCTCCCCAAACTGGAGAGGTGACCCCAGCCCTGAAGATCTCTGAATTGCCTTCGGGGTCTCTCATCCCTTTTCTCGAAGGTTGGAGCACGTCTGCAGCCAGACAGCTCTGCGGTCCCGTCCTGCAGAATCTGAGGGGCCTGGCCTTCCCTCTCATTCTGCCCTGTTTTTCCTGTGCCCTTAGTCCTCGAGGGCAGTGTTTCTGCTGGCTTAACCCCACCTCTGTTCCTGCCTGCTGCCGGGTGGCTGATGACATTCGTGGGTCACACCCACGCCAACCTCTTTATCAGAGGTTCTTCAGGACCTCTGGAGCATTCGCTCCAGAACAAGCCTTCTCACTTTTCATAATGGGGACAGGTTGAGAACTTTCCAGATCTTTCAGTATGGTTCCTTTTTTCTCAACCATTCCTTCTTCAGTTCATCTTGCTCCTTTCACATTTCACTAAGAGCACCAGGAGGATCCAGGCTGCACTGTCAACATTCTGCTTAGAAACCTCCTCAGCTGAATTTCCAATTTCATGGCTCACAAGGTCTGTCTTCCACAGAAGACTGGAACACAGTGCAGCCAAAATTATTTGCCACTTTACAGCAGGAGTTGCTTTTCTTCCTGTTTCCAATAGCAGCTGAGACCTCATCAGAACGGCCTTTCAGTCCACACTTCTACCAACAGTGCCTTCTCTGCAAATGCAGGCTTTTCCTAGCAGGCACCTCGGAACCCCTCTAGCCCCTGTGCATCACCGAGTTCCAAAGCTGTCTCCACGTTGTTAGGGATGGGCTACAGCAGCACCCATTTCATGGCACCCAAATCGGGCTTCTGGGACAAAATACCACAGACTGGGTGCATCAGACAACAGAAGTTCATTTTCTCACAGTTTGGGAGGCTGGAAGGTCAAGGTGCCAGCAGATTCGATTTCTGGTGAGGGCCCTCTTCCTAGCTTGTAGGCGGCGTCCGTCTTGCTGTGCCCTCACGGGCCTTTCCTGGGTGTGTGTGTGTGCAAACTCTCTGGTGCCTTTTCTTATGAGGGCACCAATTCTGTCAAATCAGGGGCCATCCTTGTGACCTCATTTAACCTTAATTACATCCTTATAGGCCCATCTCTAAATACAGTCACATTGGGGTTAGGACTTCGGTATATGAATAAGTCGGGGATACAAACATTCAGTCCAAGACACAACCCTCCTCCAGCCTCCCCTGGCTGGTACTCTTGACAGAACCAGAGATTACTCACCAGTCCTTCCTGCGTTGACTTCCCTGGTCCTGAATCCCCAGAGGCTCCGTTGGTGCTTCTCCTGTGCCCGCCCAGTTAGGGTTCATCCAGTGCACAGACTTAACTGGTTTTCCTCTCTGAGTCTTGGCCTAGGTTGTTCTTCCTTCTCATACGACATACTCGCCCTGGGCAACTTTATCTAAAACTGCAATTACTGTGCAGGCTGTTGCCACCCCCCAAAATGTGGTCCACTAACTGGCAGCAAAAGTGTCACCAGGAAGCTTGTTAGAAATCCTGAGTCTCGGGCCCCTGCTCAAACCTTCACGAACCAGGGACTTCCCTGGTGGTCCAGTAGGTAAGACTCCGCTCTTACGATGCAGAGGGTGTGGGTTCAACCCATGGCCGGGGCGCTAAGATCCCACATGCTGCCGGCTACGGCCAAAAGGTAAAAAAAGAATAATAATAATAAAATAAATGAAACAAAACAAAACCAAACCTTAATGGATCAGACCTGCACTTTAAGTAGATCTGGACGAGACTCGTATGCGCATTGAAGTTTGAGACGCGCTTTTCTGTACAACAGTGACTCCCAGTCACGTTCTGGTCCAGGTCTCTCACCGGTCTCCGGGTCGTATATTCTGCTGTCTCCTGGGGGCCCCTAGAGACCTCAGACCCCTCATGTGCAAAGTGAACTCATCAACTACACCCCAAATTGGCCTCACTTTCTGTGTCCCGCATGTTAGTGCGTTGGGATATGCACCACCAGCCCCTATTTCCAGGGCCCTGGGCGTAGGCCTTGCGCCTGCGTCCTCCCCCTCCACCACCTGGCATCGTCACTGCGCCCTTGCCTTTGAATATGCCCACTTGCATCTTCCCCCATTGCTGCTGCCCCGGGAAGCCCACCTTCATTTGTTGCCTAAGGACTACGTTCGCCTCCCAAAGGGCCTCTTTGCCTTAGGCCTCCCTCCCCAGCGCCCACAGATTTAACCTGTTCTCCAACCTGCCTTCAGGGTGACCTCCAATGCGCCAGTCAGATTATCCCAGTCCCCAGTTTCCATCCCTTGGTTTCCCCTCGCATCTTCCTGCCCGCATCCTCGGTATCGCTTTCAGGAAGGGGTCCTTTTGGCTTTGACACGTCTCCATCTGTGACGTCCAGACCTTTTTCAGCCCCTGCGTGACCAGACCTTCCTCTGGCCTTCGCCTTCACCCCTGCAGTTCTCTCCGCCAGGAACACTGCCACCCCCACCTCCGTCACCCCAGAGCTCCTGCAAATCCCCCCGCAGGAAGAGTGTGCAAGAGGGCGCTAGTGCCCCCTGTGCAGACCACAGGTCCACAGCACTTGACAGTTTTCCAATCACGGGCTGATCGGTCTCCACCCGCACTGGACTTGAGGATCCTCAAAGATGGCCTTGCACGCTGGCCGTCCCATGACGGATCCCCCCCCGGGTCTTCAGTTCGCAAATGGAAGACCCCAGCCCCACCTCCACGTGGAGGCTGGTGACCACTCGAGCCTCCTGGGCTGTGAGCACAGGTGAGGATGGACCGCATTGCCCAGGAAGCCCATCGTGGCAGCGGACAACGTCAGCTCCCACGATTCCAATTCCCTGACTCAAATGCGCTTTTGTAAAGCTGCACGTGTACGAGAGGTGTTTTGCTGAAACATCTTTTAAAGCCTCTCGTACTGAGGAGGCTTTTAATGTCATAAATATTTAAGAACACTTTGTGGCTAATCTCTGTAATTATTCAACTCAGGATGCACGCAGAACTGCCGCCTTTGGTGGGCTCTGGTCACGATGCTTCTCGACCCATCTGAAGTATCTCCCTGGATTTCAGTTTATAAATAACATGACAAAACATTGAATTTTTTCTTTCTCATTTTTTCTTTTTTTTTTTTGTGGTATGCGGGCCTCCCTCTGTTGTGGCCTCTCCCGTTGCGGGGCACAGGCTCCGGACGTGCAGGCCCAGCGGCCACGGCTCACGGGCCCAGCCGCTCCGCGGCACGCGGGATCCTAGTTTATATATAACATGACAAAACATTGAATTTTTTCTTTCTTATTTTTTAATGTTTATAGCTTTTGGGCGGGTGTACAGTTCTATGAGTTTCAAAACCTGTGTAGACTTGTGTAACCATCACCGCAAATCAGGATCCTAAACGGCCCCATCCCCCTGGAAAACCTCCTCATGCTGCCCCTTTGCCTTCAGGCCCTCCTCCACCCCGGCCCCTGGCAGCTAGTGACCTGTTTTCTGTCCCTGTGGTTTGACCTTTTCTAGAGTGTCGCATAAATGGCCACAAACAGCATGTAACCTTTCCAGAGTACCTTTAAAGAGGAGAGTACCTTTTGATATCCAAATATGGAGAAAATCTAAGGCTTCTTTGGAATATTATTACCTGCACTGTTTTTGCTGGAAGAAATTATCGGCTGTTTTGGTGAAGCGCGTGACACCAAGTTGAGCCGTGGAAGATGTGGTGACCGCGTCCTTAACTTCGATGTTGAAAATCCAACAGGGCCTTAGTGGCTGCACCCTCTGCACGGGGTGGGGTCTCTGCCTGCGGGGTGTCCGATGAGAGTGCGAAGAGGAGCCCACGGGGGGCCGAGACCAGGCTGAGCGGAGAGAGTCACGACCACGTCTCTGGGCGGTGACTCCAGGGCGTTCTGCGGGGAGCTGAGGGGGGCTCGGGGGCTGGAGCAGCGGTCCAACTTCAGTGGTCAAGGGAAGAAACGAGACGGGGAGAGGCATTCCAGATGGGAGAACCCCACGAGCACGTGCTCAGGCTGGGACGTGCCTGCTGATCGTGGCAGTAAGGTTTTTCCTCACCGTCCACCCGGGGCAGCCAGCGCGTGAGGGCGAGTCTGTGGAGCTGATGTCGGCGAGAAGGCGGGTTGCGGCCAGACCCGCATGTTTGCGTTGATCCTTTGTGCTGCCATCTTGGAGAGAGAACCACGTGGCCGTTGAGTGCGAGGACAGGGAGGTGACGGGGACTCGGCCACCGTGTGGCCTAACAGACCAAGGGAGATGTTGGCCGGAGGACCCCTGACAAAGCTGGGCTCTCTTGAAGGAGAGACAGCCTCCCTCTCGACCGTCCCCGCCTTCAGGGAAGCTGAGATGTCAGGCCTGAGGATAAGCCGGGACCAAAGCCCGTGGGAAGATGTCAGAGCAGAGGCAGAGCCCAGGCCCTGGATGGCTCCGTCCGTCTGATGCCACCGACCACTGTCCTCTGGACTCCTTAAGCCAGAGAAGTTAACTCCTGGTTGTCTGAGCCACGGCCCGCAGGGATTTTCTTACTTGCAGGTAAATGAACCCTCACTGGCCGCACGTGCTATTTCCTGCTTCTGGATCTCCTTCTCGACCTTGTCCAGCTGGGACCTCTTCCATTCAGAAATTTAACTTCTTTATGGACGCTTCTGCAGATGCCCCAGCATCGCATGGAACTCGGTAAACTGTTAAACACACCTGTCTCCCCATCCCTGAGCTGCGAGCCCCCCCGGACGTGAAAGGTGGCCTGGTTCCCTTTGTACCTGGCACATAATGAATGATCAGCACGTATTAGTTGAATAAATGGACGGATGAATGAACCAGTGCCACAGGCTCAAGAAAGGGAAAGATGGGGAACGAACGGTCCTATGAGTCCTTGCTAAATCATGGCCTGTATTCCACCACAAAAGGCAGCGTGATGGTTGAGGGTTTGACTCTGACAACCAGGGTGGTAATTCTTGTTGTGTTTATCATCGGGGCATCACAACCGACCCCGCAGGGTAAGGGAGCCCACGTCCCATCCTGACGTCAGTTCTGCCGCGTCCAGATGGCCTCTCCCTGTAAGTCACAGGCCATCGGCTTACACCGTCCTGTCTGGCTAGGGTATCGTGTGGCCGCGTCATACCTGAACCGAACTGAATTGCATGACTGGCCCCACGGACTTGGACCCCTGTTCCTCTCCCTCCATTTCCACTGCTGCTGCCCGTCTCGATTCTCATTACCGCCTGCCGAGGCCAGTGCTACGTCTCCCTCCCGACCCCCACCCCCCATGCACCTCCACGGGTACCTGGCTCTAATCACTGCCCTCCTCCGCGCAGAAGAGCATACCTGTGCCTACAGCCCAGCCGGGAGGTGATGCGCGGCCATGGGGAGGGGGCTGGTTTTGACGTCTGCGTCCCCAGCGTCCCATCCCCTCGGCCAAGACAGCGTCGTGGAGTCAGAGAGCTGATGTGGACCTTTCCAAGGCCGTCCCACCAGCTCCCCACCTCACAGAAGGGGAACGTGCCATCTGCAGGCCTGGAGCCGCCTCGTCCCACGTGCCAGGCGGGGGTCAGCGTGGTGAAGTCGGGCGGGGACCCATCTTCCTGCCCCGGGCCATCTTTTCCATCCGTCACTGTCTCTCCCACTTCACTGCTTTGTGTGCCCCGTCCCAGCAGCCGACAGAGGTGGCCGCCTGCACATACGCAGGCCCATCTGCTTCAATACCCCGTGCTGGGAACTGGCCAGAGGCCTGAAGCAGAAGCCAAGGAAGCAGGATCGCAGGCGCACAGCTGCCGGCCCGAGCAGCTCTCGTTGGCGTGATGTGCGTGCACTAGGGACAAGGCTTCGGTCAGTAATTTTCTCCCCAGTCCCATCTGCTCCCCAGATGATAATGCAGAACAGCTGCAGGCAGATCTCAGGCCAGGGAAGCCCAGAGCCAGAGCCCTAGCAGCTCTGCTTCTTCTTCAGTCATCAAACACCGTTGGAGGAGAGACGTGCCCTCATCGAGCTCGGAAGTGCTGCTTCTCTTCACCCAACCCTGGTCACTGGTGTCCCCAGAAGGCTCCCACCAAGGAGAGAGGCATCTTTCACTGGTTAAAATGGTTCTTCTCTAAAGACAGATGCCGTATGATATCACTTACATGTGGAATCTAAAATGTGACACAAACATGTATACGAAGCAGAAACAGGCTCACAGACCTAGAGAACAGACTTGTGGTTGCCAAGGGGGAGGGGGTGGGGGAGGGATGGACCGGGAGTTTGGGCTTCGCAGATGCAATCTGTTGTATATAGGATGGATAAACAAAGAGGTCCCACTGTAGAGCACAGAGAAATGTATTCACTATCCTGGGATAAACCATCATGGAAAAGCATATGGAAAAGAATATACATATGTATAACTGAATCACTTTGCTGTACAGCAGAAATTAATACAACATAGTAAATCAACTATACGGCCATAAAATTTTTTTAAAATAAAATTTGAAAATGGCTCTTCTCTAAAAGCTGCTGGCAGTGGAGTTCCTGTGAATATTTTCATCCCTGATCACAGGACAGAGACTGGTTTAGCTAGATTCCTTCCTGATTCCTCCGAGGGGCAGGTGATGTCACTTTGATGTGTCTTCCTTCAGAATGTAATATACACCTGAGGTCTCAACTGCCCTCAAATTAACTTTTTTCCTCACTATTACAGTGAGAATAATTCTCACGCTAGGTTTCTCATTACTGAGGCTCTTCTTGCCTTTTTATTAGCTTGTGACTTCTTCTAGGACCTCATCCCAACAGGTTACGCTTAAATGTCTACCTTAGACTCAGGAATTTTTAATAACCTTGAGCTAAATAAAAGAGCTAGGATTTCTGTTGAAATGAACTAGCCATGGGCCCCACGGAATTAGTAATGTCTGTATTCCTAAAGAGTGGTTTTATAAATTAAATCCAATTGTAATTCTTTAAAATAGTCATACGGACTTTATCTTTGTGCCCACAGCTGGTAAGCACCCCTCATTTATTGTCCTGTGGACCTTGACACACGCTCAGTTACCTGGAAGCTTAGTGGACAAACGTTTTCTCCATTAAGCGGCAAGAGGCTTGTTAAACTGTGCTGGATTAGTCTATTCTCACAAAGCCATTTTTCAAGGGACAACGGAAGCTGGATCTGGCAAAAACCTCTGCCCATATGCATCAGTTTACTCAAATCTTTCCTTTTAGCTGTCACCTGATTGCACTTGTTCCTGAGTGTATTGGTTATTTTTGTTTAATTTTTATGTTATGTTCATTGACTGCTGGGGGTGGGCTGGGGTGGAGGTATCAGCTTTGGTTCCAGTTTGGAATATCACTGAAGAATTCTGATTAGTCCCAGAATCTCCTCTACTTGGATTAGGATTATCTACTGATGCCTATTAAGCAGGTGCCTTCCATCTCTGCCTTCCTTTACCTTTTTCTCAACATGAATGTGAACTTCTTGTGCTGACTGAGCAGAATCTGTGGTTCACAGAATCATAGGATTCTGAGACTGAAGGGCTGTTGTCAGGTCACTTTCCAGCAGAATAACTTCTCTGGAAGGGAACGTCCTTCTCTCTCATGACTTGGTTCTTTCCTTGTAGACCCCCTCTCCGCAGACTGGACAGTTGTGATTTCTGCCAAGTTCTTCTGTAGACTGGTTTAAGTCTACTTTGTACAATTTCCCGTCGGCTGAAACTTGCCCCACCTTTGACACAGCAATGCCAGTGGGACTGTCCCCATTGATGGAAATGCTCTATATCCGCGCTGTCCAAGACGGTAGCCACTGCCCACACATGGCCGTGGAGCACGTGAAATGTGGCTGGTGTGACTGAGGGCTCTAGTCATGATTTTATTTGACTATAATTAACTTCATTTAGCCACAGATAGTCAGTTGCTCCCATTAGATAGTCCACTTTCAGAGCAACACTGAATACAATTTCTTCTCCATTGTCACTTGATGACCTTCAAGCATGTGAAGGCAGCTGTCTTACATCCTTTGTCTTTGCTGAGCAAGTGTCCAGACTCCTAACAGCTTAGTCATCCTTGATTCATCTTGTTAAATATCCAAATTAATTATCACAGTAATTGAGTAAATTAGTGAACAAATAGGTGGGGTTTCTTTCTGTATGTAAATCTCGTCCTAATTAGTCGCTGTGTCTTATATAACTGAGGTTTCTGGTTTCATGGCCATGGGTTTGGGGGCGGCGGGGGGTGGGGGGTGAGGAGACAGGACGGGGGAGGGTCATGTTTCCTTCAGCTCCCTCTCCCCCACATCTGGGCAAAACACAGCCTTTTTAGCTCTCAGACCTCATGGGCTTATGAAAATCAGACGTGCAGAGTAATGCAGACGGCCCTGCAGTGATAGTGGGATTGTCGAGCGCTTGGCGAAATGGTCCCTATCGGGCAGTGGAGTCCCTCGAACCATTCCTCTCCCGAGAAAGCGCAGGGTAGAGATGTAACAAATCCAGCACGAAACAAATGGTCCTGCAATAAGCAGCTTCCCGAAAGTGTGAGCCTGGGAATTCCAGGTTCGATTTTATTTTTATGGATAAAAAATTACCTCCTGGTCATTTTCCAAAGCTTTTTCTGTCTGTGTTTTCACATCCCATGCAAGCTTGAACATCATTTTCTAGTGTCTTTTTAGAACCTACCAGTATCACAGCATTCACATTTATGGTGAACAAAGAGCGTATTCCACGATATCCTTTCATTTGAAATGGAAAAGCCAAGTTTGGCAAATACGCCTGTATTTACTAATGAGGCAGACGCTATTTTTTTCACTCAAACCAAAAAATCCATTCTGTTAATAAGCATTTATTGACTACCTGTCGTGTTCCAGGCCATCGTGACGGTCCCCACAAGGAGGAAGATAACCATATCAGTGTCACTCATTAGACAACAGTGATGGGCGTGGTGACCCAAGAAATGGGCACATGGAATGTGCTGGGCCCTGGGATACGGCAGGGAGGGAAGTGAGCTTAGATGAGGAAGCAGAATTAAAATGTGCTTAGTTGTGCCTTCCACCGAGCATCTTGGCGTTTATTGGCATTGACGTGATAGCCCAGAGGTGCAAAGATCCCAATACCAGAAAGACCAGTGGGGCAGGAGAGTAGAGGCAACGAGCAGAGCCTGGAAGGGCGGCCACATCCTCCCTCTGATGCTAATTCACCATCACGTATGCCCAGGATGAGTCCTTAACTTGCCAGAAAGGAGGTATTGCTGGAGATGAAGGTTAAGACTTAGAGTGGGATCATGGGTATAGCCATAATGACGGCAGCCGATGACACTGTGACAGTTGTGGCGATGGTGAGGATGATGACAAAAACAGCATCAGCAAGAACGATGGTGACAGCTCTGCTGATTACAGTGTTGCCAATGTCCGAGGCAATTACGGCGGTGATAATGATAACGATCAGAGGACGACTTGGTGTCATCATTTCTCGGGGGCCCTTCTTTGGGAAGAGAGTGGAGGTGATGAAAAGCCTGGAAGGAGACAGGGAAGAGAGGGCACACAGCAGAAGGACATGCAGGTCACACTGTCTTCCCTGCTGCATGCTGGGAGCAAACCGCCAGGATCACGGGCTTTGCTGTTTCAACAGCATTTCTAAATATAAACAGCCTCAGGCCCTGATCCAGTGGAGGAGATCACAGCTGCAGAGCCCGGCTGGGCTTCTTTAGGGGGAAAAAAGGCCGTCCTGTGGTGAACAGATTCCAAAAGATGTGAGCCTGAGGATGGAATCCTAGGTTCACGGCAGGTGAGAGCAGCCCTTGGTGTTCTGAGTCACAGAGCGGGTCTGGAGGAGTCCAGTGAAAACATGGTGCCCTGACTCCACACTGATGCTGCTTGCTGGTGTGGGAAGGTCCTGACAAGATTGCAGATGGTGGCAGCTGTGTGCCAAGAAAGACTGGGATCCTGGCAGAGATGGACCGATGTTGGCTCCCCGTTCTCCTGAGGGGCCTGGCTGTGTAGCCCCGAAGTCCCACCTGCAGACTGACCCACAGACCTGAGAACAGGATCCGCTACTATTTCACCATCTTTGGATCAGGGGAGCCCCAGTCAACAGCCTCCACAGGGCAGACGGCACAGTCTATGCTCCCCACCAGAAGGCAGAGACGCAGCAGAGATGGGGTAGAGACCCGAGAAACATGTTCATTCCATTCTGCTTGAAAACACTGTTGCTTTGACTTGGAGAGGAGGAGGAGAATGGAAGAAACAGCAGTAAAAAAAAAAAAAAAAAAAAAAAGAACGATTTACAACGTTACCAAAGATAACACGGTGCAAAATAATCCGTTAGTGCGTTTGATTTGCTCCTGACCCTAGTCAGCACCCATTCATTCATTCAGGTGCCATTTATTAAGCCCAGAATATGTGCCAGGCCCTCTTTTAGGCACTGGAAATACAGCAGTGAGCAAAACAGATCAAGTCCCTGTTCCCATGAGTCTTACATCCTATGGGAAGAGGTGCTCCATTAATAGCTATGTTTATAAGATGACAGGTGGGGACCAGTGCTCTAAAGGAAAATGAAGTAAGGTAAAAGGGGCAGAATTGGGGCTCCGGAGGGGGGACGGACAGGGTGGGCCTTCTGAGGAAGTCATGTAGAACAGAGACAGAGGACACGGGAGTGGGCCGGGTGATCTGAGGCCCCTGGGGCAGAAGGGAGCCAGCGCCCAGACCCCAATGCGGCATCCGTGCTGCTCCTTGGAGGGACAGGCAAGGAATATGTGGCCTCAGGGCATCATATTCCAGATGGAGCACACTGAATGGTATGTGAGCTCTCCATCTTTAAAAACACAGCCACTATTTCATTTTTTATGGCTGAGTAATAGTCCATTGTATGTATACCACGTCTTCTTTATCCATTCATCTGTGGATGGACATTTAGGATGTTTCTGTGTCTTGGCTATTGTGACTAGTGCTGCTATGAACATAGGTGTGCATGTATCAGGTTCCTTAAAAAACTAAAAATAGAGCTACCATATCATCCTGCAATCCCACTCCTGGGCATGTATCTGGAGAAAAACATGGTCCGAAAGGATGCATGCACCCCAATAATGCCATTTGCAGCAACATGGATGGACCTAGAGATTGTCATATGGAGTGAAGTAAGTCAGACAGAGAAAGAGAAATATCGTGTGATATTGCTTCTATGTGGAATCTAAAAAGAAATGATACAAATGAACTTATTTACGAAGCAGAAACAGACTCACAGACTTAGAGAACAAACTTATGGTTACCGGGGGGAAGAGTGGGGAGAAGGGATAGTTAGGGATAGTTCTGGGATTGACATGTACACACTGCTATATTTTAAAAGGATAACCAACAAGGACCTCCTGTACAGCACAGGGAACTCTGCTCAATACTCTGTAATAACCTAAATGGGAAAAGAATTTGAAGAAGAATAGATACATGTATATGTATAACTGAATCACTTTGCTGTACACCTGAAACTAACACAACACTGTTAATCAACCATACTCAAATATAAAATAAAAAGTTAAAAAGAAAAGAAACATAGGTACACTGACGCACAAGACTGCCTCGCCAGCCAGTCTTTACCCCACAAACTACCCTAAACCCAGCTTCACGAAATGAGCAAAAGAGGAGGGGAAACCATTCACTCTCCGGGGGCTGGGAGATGCCGGGTCATTGGCCCCTTTGACAAGCTGACCGGCGCAGCGGGTGCTGAAATGAGAGAAGAAAGGCATCTCTCTCATCCTTGTGGATGTTCTGCAGGCTCCAGTGGAAAGCAGGTTGGGGAGAAGTGAGACTGGAAAAGAGCCGCGGGGGGAGGGCGCCGCAGAGGCAGTGAGCTTTCCCGTCCTCTTCGTTAATGGCGTGATGCTCTGTCAGCAGGGCGATGACTGCGGGGCGCCTGACAGGTGTTACAGACACTGCAGGTTGATCCCCATCCGTCTGCCTGCGGCTGTGTCTGCTCCAGGCGTGAGTGTGGCACAGGCGCCGTCAGCGTCACACGAGCAGCTCCCGTCCTGCTCGGTTCTGGTCTCCTTGGTAGAGTAGCACAGATCTTGATTGAATAATGAGGCGGTTGCCTTGTTACTAATGCTTGGTGTGTGAAAGCTACCTTCCTGAGACCACAGGGTGTACTTTCTTTTCTATGAATCCTTGAGGAAAGAAACATATGAGATCTTAAAATACTTTAAAAATTAGATTGTGCTCATTCACCGTGCTGTTAGCACTATGAACTGATCTCATTTAGAGGTTGGATGGGTGATCTTCAGCTCTAGCAAGCTGTTTGTTCAGAGTCTGAGGGCATGATCGTTAAAAAAAAGTGACCTGTCCCTTCTTGGACCCTGGTGGCCACTGATGTGTGTCTAAATGGAAAACAAAACAAAACAAAATGGACTCCCTTGCACAGAAGAATGGACTTTTGCCTCTGGGCCCCAGTCTTTACGCCAGCTCTGGAGGGGAGGGATGCTCCCGGCTGCATCTGAGGAATCAGTCAACCAGAACCC
This sequence comes from Physeter macrocephalus, assembly GCF_002837175.3. Classification (NCBI taxonomy): domain Eukaryota; kingdom Metazoa; phylum Chordata; class Mammalia; order Artiodactyla; family Physeteridae; genus Physeter; species Physeter macrocephalus. The sequence continues at coordinate 3,503,032 of NC_041218.1, read as the reverse complement.
GAGCTCCGTCAGTGTGTGCAGCTTCGTTCTAGGTACTGGGGAGCTGGGAGCCTCCAACAGGGGTAAAGCAAACCCCCCTGCCCTTTAATCATGGACCCAAGTCTCCCATACAATGATTGAGCTGGTGGGTTAGGCTGCATTGTTCACAGCTATATCCTATGCTAGAATTCTGTTGAGAACAGTTTAGTAGCTAATAACATCCTAATTGTATGATATGTGTGCAGCCTCCATGCAGGCAGGAGAACCAAGGGGCTCGCAGCGAGAACACGTGCCTCTTGGTCAGGCACCTGGGAGAAAACGCAGGAGTGATGACAGACACCCCGCCCCCCAACTTTCCAAGGCAGCAGATTCTGATTCTTATTTTAACCAAAGGATGACTCCAGGGGTCACATTACTCCCTTGGGTTCCCTGCTCTAGGTGGTCCTTTTGGATGCAAAATCAAGCATCAGGAAGGACAGCTCAGGGGATTACGGATGGAAATTTTCATGTTGTAAAATCACTCCACCACAGCTCAGCCATTCTGTAATATGCCCACCTGCTAATGCTGCTTCCAGGACTGCATGACTGATTACTCTGTGCATATGACTGTCTGTCTGTATCCCTTGCTAGACTCAGGCTTGAAGGTAGGCAATATATCTTCTTCATTATTGCATCCTTGGTATCTTGCCCCACTGTGTAAGCCAAGTGAATACTGAATGAAGGAATGAAGGAATAGAAGTTAGTTACTTTCCCCTTAGGTAGCAATGACTGTTCTTCTCACCCCAGGTCTTCCCTGGTCCATGTGGTTTGCGACACTGAATCCCTAGAGTGTCTGATGCCTGTGATTCATTGACATGTAAATATTCCCCCTCTTGCATTTTGTTTGACTTCCTTAATATGCATATCTGATCCCCAACTTGAAGTATCAGAAAGGAATAGCAAGTATCGTCTTTGCTACCCCCTCTGCCCTCCCCCATAGCACCTACCACAGTACCGAACATACAGGAAACTGTCCACGGTAGGCGTCAGACTGGGATTCTACGTCTGACCCAGACCAGATCAAGACCCTGCCTGGACATCAGATCTCTCCCCAGGCTCTGGAAGGCGACATGAATAGAGACCCAAACCCCGTGGATTTACCCAGACTGAGCTCCAGACCCAGTCATGGGCAGGGTGCGCTGGTAAGGGAGTAGCATGTGTACTTTGGTGAGCTTTGTGTGTTCTAGCCCCCAGCTGTGTAGCTGATGCCTTGCGGTATGGATGTTCAAGTTTTACTTGATCCTGATGAGTTTTAAAGCAGCCGTGTGATTTAGGGTGTTATAACAGCGTCCTAAAGGTGAGTGCAGCGTGTTGGCTGACTCCCTGCTGCTCCCAGCTCTCGCCCCTGCCCGCTCCCTCGCTCTCCCCAGCCTGCTTTCTCTCACTGTTGCTGTCCTGCCCCTGCTGTCTCTTTTTTCCTTCTCCTACACTCCACCCTGCCCTTCTCTTTTGCTTCCTGTCTGGCATTCCTGAACCCAACTGCGCTATAGGAACAGAGTCCTGGACCCCACACGGGTTGTCCCCTCCATGCTGCTACTGTCTAGTTTGACTTTGAGAAATTACTGCAACCCTCCCACCCCGATTCACCTGTAAAGAGAGTGAATTCGATCATTTAGTAATGGCCATTCATTCTAGGATTGTCAACTATATATGATTTTTACGAAAGTGAATCATAATAGCTATGGGGCTGGCTAAAGATATATTTTTTCCACTGTTATAGTGAGCTAAAAAAAAAAAATCTCTACCAGGTGGCACTTTCCATAATAGTGCAGAAGAGCTGGGTAACTATACCACTCATTTGCTAAGTAAAAAAGCTCTTGTATTCTCTCAGTTCTGTCAGTAGAGGAGAAGGTAAGGCAGAAGAGAGGAGAATGGGCTTTATTTGCAAAGGAGGCTGTGCTGCACTTCTCTTTACCTTATTATGCTTAATATGTTCTGACATCCGAGTGGAGTTTGCACTTTGGAGCATTTTTCTTTGTACATAAAAACCCTTATCTCCCATTTAGAACGAGGCAGGACTTACTTTTCCCAGGATCAGGTATTCATTTTAGTCATGAGAAGGAGAAGGGCATTTGACCCAAATTACAAAAACCATTGAAGTAAAACTGTTCCATTTTTTCTTCATGCTGTCAGTGAAAAATGCCTTGCGGGTCTCCTACTTACTGAGTGCTAAGCTGGGTGCTCTGAGGAGAGGAGAAGGAGAAGGGCTTAATCCTGCATGCAAAGAATTTGCATTCCAGCCGGTGGCATGGAGCCCCGTCAGCGCCTGGCTGCATTGCAACTGGCGATTTTAACGATATGCAAGCACCACTCTTGAGAAAACCTCAAAGGATGTCTTTTTTGTTTTTTTTTTTTTTAATTTATCTTTGGCTGTGTTGGGTCTTTGTTGCTGTGCGTGGGCTTTCTCTAGTTGCAGCGAGCGGGGGCCACTCTTCATGGCAGTGCGTGGGCTTCTCATTGCGGTGGCTTCTCTTGTTGCGGAACACGGGCTCCAGGCGCGTGGGCTTCGGTAGTTGTGGCTCACGGACTCTAGAGCGCAGGCTCAGTAGTTGTGGCGCACGGGCTTAGTTGCTCCGCGGCATATGGGATCTTCCCGGACCAGGACTCGAACCCGTGTCCCCTGCATTGGCAGGCAGGTTCTTAACCACTGCGCCACCAGGGAAGCCCCTTGAAGGATGTTCATGGTGTCTTTATAGCCACTGTCTATATGAAGGGGTTGAGGAAAGCAGGAGAGAGCCTGGCATGGTGTAGATTACTATGGGAGAAACTTCTAGAAGGAAAATGCATATTGATGTGGCCCTTGAAGGAAGAGTTGAGGAGACAAAGGCCCAAGTGGAAAACATTGGAGAAACAGCATCCACACTTAGGAATTTGCAGTTTTGTAGAAAGAGCGTAAGAGTGCCGACCAGTGAACCTTCACAATTAGACAAGTGAGGCCAATCTGAACAACTTTAGGAAACTAATAGCATCCGACTTTACTTAAGATAAAATCCATTTCTTCAGATATTTGAAAGCACAAGACATTATTTCTATTGGTCCATCTATTTTATTTTAGGTTAACTGAAAGTAGGAGGTCGAAGAAAGCTATGAATAAAGTGTTTGTGATGTTCTTAGCTAAGAGTTGGCTAATGACTCTAGAAGGTGATGACCCAATGAAATGCTCGCTACTATTACATTCTAAGAGTAGTGAAGAGGCAGCCGAGAGCTTCTTACTACTTCAGGGCAGCGGGAAGAGTGTGTGTAAAGGCCATGAAGCAGGACAGCCGGGCCTGTTGAAGGCATTGAAAGCTCGTGTGACCTGAGAGGTGGGAGAGAGGAGGAGATGCATCGGCGTGTGACTGCACCTGCCACACGGCTCACCAGTGATGAGCTGCGACCTGGATGGTGCATTCGTTTGCTAGGGCTGCTGTAACCAAGTGCCACAGACTGGGTGGTCCAAACAACAGAAACTGACTGTCTCACAGCTCTGGAGGCTGGACGTCCAAGGAGGTCAAGGGGTCGGCAGGGTTGGTTCCTGCAGAGGACTGTTGAAGGAGAATCTGATGCAGGCCTCTTCCTAGTTCTGGTGGTTGGCTTGGGCATCTTTGGCTTCTAGAAGCATCACCCTCATCTCTGCCTTCCTCTACATGGCATTCTCCCTATGTCCCAGGTCTCTGTCCTTTTCATAAGGACACCACTCATATTGCTTTAGGTGCCTCCTTAATGACCTCATTTTAACTTGATTACTTCTGTAAAGTCCTTGTCTCCAAATAAAGTCACATTCTGAGGTACTGGGGGTTAGGACTTCGACACACATTTTTTTTGGGGGGAGGGGGACACAATTCAACCCATAACCCATAGTGAAGAAAAAACAACGGAATTGGTCATTGTCTTCTGTTCAGAATTCTACTAAAACCATGAGATGTTTGTTTACCCAAATCAGGACCAAATTACAGGCTAACATTATCTGTTTACTAGGCAATTTCACAAGTACACTTAAATTTTAAGTCCTGAATTTTATACCAAGAAACATAGCTTAGTCAGCACTTCATAAGGTGAAAACCTCCTTATGAGATTAAAAAAAAAGAAATGTACTGATTGAAACAGGCTAACATTGAACTTCTAGATGTAAACTATGCAGAGCAAACATTTTTTTCAGCTGATGGTATCCATTCACACCCTTTTCAGCCACGGCACAGATCCTGGACACGGTGACCCAGACACCCAAATCATCACCCAGTTAGTTTCCGGCTGGCCACCCGAGTTAGACAGTGCATTTTTGGTGTCACTGATTCCAACAGTGAAACAGTGGTGCATGAAATTAACAGCATTATAAATAGATTACAGCAGCTCTGACAGACAAAAGGCCGCCGTTATCCCCTGGAAACAATCGAACACAATCCCAGTAAAGCCTTTTGCCAGATCTCTCTTTGTCACTCGGGGAAGGAACCTGACAACAGATCGGATGCACTGCTTCCTTTTTTATGTTCTGGAACTCGACTCCATGCTGTAACTAAGAATAGGCTGGCACGGTCCACGTGCATCTTTCAGTGACAAGGATGCTCGGAGAATTCCATAGTCTTTATTTTTACAACGCTGCGTGTCCCTGTTCATCTTAATTGTATCAAAAGTGCCGTTTGACGTATCAATCTTCAGCCACCTCACCATGAATCCACCGCCTTGGGGCTAATGATTAGTATCACCGTGGACCCTGGAGTCGAGGGCTCCGTGGTGTAGATGCCCTGGCAACCATTCTCCTTTAGAGGAGAAGCCCCGGCAGTGGCCTGGGCTCCTGAGAGGCAGAGCCGAGCATAGCTGCACCTTATTCTGCGGGTTATGACAAAAGCACCGGGAATGTGCCCAGGTCTGCTGGTGCCCTGGTGCAGCATCATTTGCTGCTGATGTCTTTGCTGTTGGATGCAAACTTGCAAATAGGTGCAGCTGAAGGCAGTGAGAGAGCACAGCGATGCCTTGTAGAGAACTCAGCTGTCTGCACGCGCTGCGCTGTGAAAACGGGGCAGTGAAGGCCCCACGGCGCGCGCAGCTGGCAGGCCTCTCTAAGGACTGTCATTCTGTTGGGAAGTTACGAAGTACTTTCGTATCCATATCGTTTACCTCTTTTATTTCACAAAATACTCACATGAAGTTGAGAAGGTTGACGATATTATCCTCACTTTGTATATGAAGAGAATGTGGGTACTTCCAGACAATGGAATGATATTGAACCTTAAAAAGAAATGAGCTATATTTCTAAGCCATGAGAAGACACGGAGGAACCTTAAATGAATTTAAGCGAAAGAAGCTAGTCTGAAAAGTGTACATGCTGTATGATTCCAATTGTCCGACACTCTGAAAAAGGCAAAACGACGGAGACGGTGAAAAGATCAGTGGTTGCCAGGGGCGGTGGGGGGGAGGGGTGAACAGGCAGAGCACAGAGGATGTTTAGGGCAGGGAAACTACTCTTTATGATCCTGTAATGGTGGATACAAGTCATTATAAATCTGTCCAAATCCACAGAATGTATGAGTGAATCCTAACATAAACTATGGTCTCTGGGCGATTATAACGTGTCAGTGTAGCTTCATCAATCGTAACAGATGCACCAGTGATGGGGAGGGGTGCTGATAAACGGTAGCTATGCGTGTGTGGAGGCAGGTGGTATATGGGGAATATCTGTGCCTTCCACTCAGTTTTGCTGTGAACCTGTAACTGCTGTAAAAACTAAAGTGAGTCTATTTCAGAAAGAAAAGGGGAAGGAGACAGGGAGGGAGGGAGGGGTGGGGAGGGAGGCGCTCCGTGGATCGGTGAACACTCGTGCAGCGGTGGGACGAGAGCCGTTGCCTTCCTTTCCAGCCACTCTCTCCCCTCGAGCGGGGACCTCTGCTAGACGCCAGCGCTTCCTTCATCAGGGCACATCCATCCAGAGTAATAGGCTTGACCCTGGTCTCAGAAATGCTCCTTCCCATCCCTCACTGTGACATCATTTCCACCCTGCTTTTCTCTACAGGGTGAACCATTTTCTTTGCAAAACTGTGTCTTGGATGAGCTCTCGACTCAACTAAAGCTGTCCTGCCACTCACGACCTACTCCAATCTGCCAGCTCTTTTGGGGGAAATGTGAACTTTTGTGAATCATGTTCCCTGTTGGTTAATTTTCTTATCCTGTCCCAAAGACCGTTTCATAAAATAATAATAATTAGTGCTTTGAAGTGCTTAATGTGTGCCAGGCACCATGTTAAAACTTCATGGACGTGATCTAATTTAATCTTCACGGGAAGCCTACATGGTAGCCCATACAAGCTGTCCCCTTTTCGAGATGAGGGGAGCAAGGTAAGAGAAGGTCAGCGCAACATTCAGGTGCTCAGCTGGTCGTTTGGGAAACCAAGTCACAGACCCAGGTCTATTCATTTTCAAAGCTTGTACTTTTTTGAAGGTAATCAGACGTTTGGTTTGTTGTTGCGTAATCGTGAAATATTTCAAAGGTAGGAAAAGCACAGGCAGCATTATTGATAGATATACCCACATCCAGAACGTTCAGATTCAACACAGATGGTCCGTCTTGGTGGCTGTACCTGGGCTGTTTGAAAAGATGTGATCTGATGCTGTTCGTGGCCTGTTTAAAGTATGCCAATTAAGTTCAGTTAGTTGGTATCATGGTTCAAGGCTTCTATTTAATTTCTGGTATGTTCAGTCTACCTTTTCAGCCAATTACAGAGTGAGGAGGATTGAAATCTCTAACTGTATTTAGATTTGTCTAGTTCTCTTTTCAAGTCTGTCAGGTTTGGCTTAATAAGTATCGATGCGCTCTTATTAGGATACGTAATAAGATTTAGGATTTTTATGTCTTCTTGATGAGCCGACCCTTTCATTATTATGAAACATCCCTGGTAGTATTCCCTTATCTTTGTTAATATTCCTTGTTCTGCAGTCTATTTTGCTTGATATTAATATATTAATATAGCCAATTCAGCTTTCTTTCAATTAGTATTTGCGTCATGTGACTTTTGCCATCCTTTACATTGAACTCTTCTGTATCTTTACATTTAAAGTGTGTTTCTTGTAGATAACATATAGTTAGGCCTTGTTTTTTTGCTTTTTTTGTTTGTTTGTTTGTTTGTTTTCAATTTGACGATCTCTGACCTTTAAGCAGAATGTTCAGACAAGCCTTCATTGCCTGTTTCTGTGAATAAAGTTTTATTGGAAAACAGCCATGGGCATTTGTTTATGTATTGTCTAAGATTTTTGCACTACAAAAGTATTTGCAACAGACACTGCATGGCCTGCAAAACCTAAAGCATTTATTACTTGTCCCTTTAGAGAAAATACATTTAGACCCTAGTTTAGACCACTACATTTAAGGTAATTATCAACATGATTTGGTTTAAAGCTACCATCTTATTATTTGATTTTTGTTTTAATATATCCCATCTGATTTTTGGCTCAGTCTTTCCTGCCCTCTTTTAGTTAAGTTTTTTTTTATTATTCCACTTTATATCCACTATTGGATTATAAACTAAAGCTCTTCCCTTTGCTTTTTCATGGTTGCTCTAGGGTTTACAGTTAACATCTTTCACTTTTTACAACTTATTTTCAAATGATATTTCACACTTTACATAAAGTGTGAAAACCTTAAAACAGTATTCTTCCATTTCCATTATACTATCCTTTATGATATTTTGTCATACGTTTTATTTCTACAACCCACAATGCATGTTTTTTAGTTTAGGAGATCAACTATTCTCAAAAATGATTAAAATAAGAAAAATAGCCTTATGTTTTACCACCTATTTTTATTAATTCTTGATCTCTTTTTATAGATCAAAGCTTGTACTTTTTTGAAGGTAATCAGACGTTTGGTTTGTTGTTGCGTAATCGTGAAATATTTCAAAGGTAGGAAAAGCACAGGCAGCATTATTGATAGATATACCCACATCCAGAACGTTCAGATTCAACACAGATGGTCCGTCTTGGTGGCTGTACCTGGGCTGTTTGAAAAGATGTGATCTGATGCTGTTCGTGGCCTGTTTAAAGTATGCCAATTAAGTTCAGTTAGTTGGTATCATGGTTCAAGGCTTCTATTTAATTTCTGGTATGTTCAGTCTACCTTTTCAGCCAATTACAGAGTGAGGAGGATTGAAATCTCTAACTGTATTTAGATTTGTCTAGTTCTCTTTTCAAGTCTGTCAGGTTTGGCTTAATAAGTATCGATGCGCTCTTATTAGGATACGTAATAAGATTTAGGATTTTTATGTCTTCTTGATGAGCCGACCCTTTCATTATTATGAAACATCCCTGGTAGTATTCCCTTATCTTTGTTAATATTCCTTGTTCTGCAGTCTATTTTGCTTGATATTAATATATTAATATAGCCAATTCAGCTTTCTTTCAATTAGTATTTGCGTCATGTGACTTTTGCCATCCTTTACATTGAACTCTTCTGTATCTTTACATTTAAAGTGTGTTTCTTGTAGATAACATATAGTTAGGCCTTGTTTTTTTGCTTTTTTTGTTTGTTTGTTTGTTTGTTTTCAATTTGACGATCTCTGACCTTTAAGCAGAATGTTCAGACAAGCCTTCATTGCCTGTTTCTGTGAATAAAGTTTTATTGGAAAACAGCCATGGGCATTTGTTTATGTATTGTCTAAGATTTTTGCACTACAAAAGTATTTGCAACAGACACTGCATGGCCTGCAAAACCTAAAGCATTTATTACTTGTCCCTTTAGAGAAAATACATTTAGACCCTAGTTTAGACCACTACATTTAAGGTAATTATCAACATGATTTGGTTTAAAGCTACCATCTTATTATTTGATTTTTGTTTTAATATATCCCATCTGATTTTTGGCTCAGTCTTTCCTGCCCTCTTTTAGTTAAGTTTTTTTTTATTATTCCACTTTATATCCACTATTGGATTATAATCTAAAGCTCTTCCCTTTGCTTTTTCATGGTTGCTCTAGGGTTTACAGTTAACATCTTTCACTTTTTACAACTTATTTTCAAATGATATTTCACACTTTACATAAAGTGTGAAAACCTTAAAACAGTATTCTTCCATTTCCATTATACTATCCTTTATGATATTTTGTCATACGTTTTATTTCTACAACCCACAATGCATGTTTTTTAGTTTAGGAGATCAACTATTCTCAAAAATGATTAAAATAAGAAAAATAGCCTTATGTTTTACCACCTATTTTTATTAATTCTTGATCTCTTTTTATAGATACAGATGTCCTCTGGCATCATTTCTTTCTGACTAAAGGACTTCATTTAACATTGTAATGCTGGTGTTCACTCAGCTTTGTTTATATGAAGAAGTCTTTATTTCACTTTCATTTTTTAAAGACATTTTTGCTGAATAAAGAATTCCAAATTGATTTTTTTTTCTTTCAGTACTTAAATGCAGCATTTCATCATCTTCTGGCTTGCATAGTTTCTGAAGAAGAGAACTTTGTTGCCTTTCTTGTTTTGTTACATCGCATGTATGTTTCTTTGTTCTCTGGATGCATTCAAGATTTTACCTTTATCTTTGATTTTCAGCATTTTGCATATGATGTGCATAGAAGTAATTGTCTTAGGATTTAACCTGTTTGGGGCTCTTTGACTTCCTGGATCTGTAGTTAGCTGTCTTTCACTCAGTGCTCACCTCTTCCCATGTTTCTTCTGTCCCCTTGTCTCTCTGCCCTCTTTCTGGAATTGCACTTACATGTGTATTAAACCATACATATTCTTTCAGCGCTCTGGGTGCCCTGTTCTGCTTTTATTTTATTTTTTATTTTTTCATCTCTTCTCATAAAAGTAATGTTAAGGAATAAAAGTCAGACACAAAAGAGTAATATCATAATGATTCCATTTGTAGAAAGTTAAAAAAAAAAACATACTCAAACTACTCTATAGAGATAAATGTCAGGAGAGGAGTGGTCACCATAGGGTAAGAGTGTAAACAACCGAGAGGTGCACAGGGGACTTGGTCATGTCTAGTAAAGTTCTAGTCCTTGATTTGCATGGTTCACTGAAAAAATTCACTGAACTGTATGCATGATTTGTGCACTTTTTCTGGCTGTGTGATTCTTCAATTTAAAATTTTCTTTGTAAATTAAAAATTCTAATGTATCCTTCTTCTAAAAGTTATACAGTTTGTTTACATCTATAATCTTTTTGCAATGTATTTTTATTTATATTGTGGAGAAAGGATCTAACTTTGTATTCCTCCTACATGAATAGTCCATTTTTTATCATAATTCATTAAACTGTTCCATCATGTCCTGGTAGTCTTTATTTTATTGTTTTTTTATTGGAGTATAATTGCTTTACAATGTTGTGTTAGTTTCTGCTGTGCAATGAAGTTAATCAGCTATATGTATACCTATATCCCCTCCCTCTTGGATCTCCTTGCAGTAATGGTCATTTACCAATGCTGTGTTTGATGGTTTGTTTTGTCTTTCACCTCTGTTCTTTTTATCTATCCTTATACAGTACCAACCTTTTCACATACCATAGCTTTATGATCAATCTTTGTACCTGCTGTGGCCAGTTCCTTCTTCAAATTCTCCTTTTCAGAAACTGCCTTGGCTATTATTTGCCCATTACTCTTACATGCAAATCAAGAATCCATTTGGAACTCCTTCCTATGAATCAGGGATCAGCTTGCAAGTTCCATTAAAATCCCTATTGGCATTTTTATTGAAATTATATTGAATTGAGATATTAATTTGGAGAGAATTGACAACTTATAATGTTGAATTATCCCATCCTGGAATATGATATATAGCATACATTTGTAGGTCTTCTTTTAAGTCTTCCAATTTTATAATATTCACCATAAATGACTTAAATTTATTTTAGAATAATTAATTCTATATAATTTGTAAATAATGGGAATTAGTTCTTTCTTTTTAATCACACTTTACAGTGATTGTTGTTACCAATGAATTGAAATGCTAATGACTCTTTCATGTGAACCTTATATATAGCAATGTTACCAGTTTTACTGGTTTGTTGGATTCTCATGGATAGTTCTATATAGACTTCTGTAAACAGTGACAACGTTGTTCCTTCTTTACCTTACATGCATTCTTGTTCACTGTTTGTTTGCTTTTTGCCTTACTGCCTTGGCCACTACTTTCTAGTCCGTAGCTAATCTAGAAACCATGAGCGCCTGCTCTCTAGTCCTCTTCTTAATTTGAGGTGACTATTTCTATCTTCGATGCTGTGAATATTTCTAAAGGGTAGCTGCCCTTTAGAAGATTAGTAAAGCTCCATTCCATCCCTAGTTTTAATTGCTTTATTTTTGAATTATAAACAGGTGTTGGATTTTCTGAGAATTTATGATTTTCTACTTAAAGAGGTGATCATATTTTTTCTTTCTGTTTACTCCACTGCTAAATAAAATTCCCAATGTTAAATGAACCGATATTGCATTCGTGAGATACCTTATTTGGATATGAAGTGTTTTTAAAATATTCATTGCTAGTTACATTTTGAGATGCTTTCTCCCTTTTATTTTTATTTTTCAGCAGAGGGTATTTATTGCATCTGGGTTTGATGCTGTTATGGTTCACTAATTCCTTTTCAACTAGTATTTCAGTTCCTTTAATGGTTGCAGTTCTATTCAGGTATATTTTTCCTGAGTCAATTCTAATATTTGTTTAGAAAATCATCAATTACATTTAAGTTTTCAAAATTATTATAATAAAGTCGTTCATATCTTTTCATCTGACATTTTTCTAATGTAGTTATGCCTTGTGTTTCAGCACTAATATTGTTCATCCCTTTTCTTTTTTGATCCTAATTGATTTTGACATAATTTTGCATATTCGTATTATTTTCAGAGGTTTTCATTTTCTCTTTTCATCTTTTTTTTCCCTCCCATTAATTTTCGCTCTTACTGTACTCTTTCCTTCTTTGCACTGTCTTTGCATTTACTTTAAAATTTTTTGAGATGAAATCTTAGCACTATATTTCAGTCTTCTCTCTTTTTATGAGAGAATAGGTATGAATTTCCCTCTATTATTTTAGGGGCATCACAAATCTTGATATGGATTGTTTTATTGCCATTCCGTTCTAAATAGTTCATATTTTACATTATAATTTTTTACTCATATATTATTTAGCTTCCAAACATATGCCTGGTTTTACCCTTAGCTTTTTATAATCGGTTCCTAATTTACTGCAACACAGAGTGTATTCTGCTTGAGATGCATTTTAGGAGTACACATGAGACTTTGTAGGTCTGCTACATGGCCAAGTTTCATGACAATGATGAATTTCTGACTGACTATTGAAATAGGGCTCTAAAACTGTTCACCAGCTCGGTTACTATACTACTGATAAATGTTGACGATGCCTAAAATCATATTTTGGTTCTTCTACACACCATGCTTTTTCTTTGTTTTCCTCGTTTCCCTGTATTGCATTTTTTAGGATTGACAGCATTCTTTGTTGCTGCTTCTCTCCTGTCACCCCTGCACCCACTTCACGTTATTGCTGTCTCGTATTCAACGCACCTCGTTTAACCCTCCTCCAAGTGCCAGAATAATCATCAGTGATTATTTCCACAGCCTCTTTTGCTTGACCTGCATATTTAGTCCCTTCTTTGCTCACCGTGGACAGCGGCATTGACCTCTTCCTGGTTCAGGCTCCTCCCATGTCACCTCGGTGAATGTCTGTGGCTGATAAACTACTGCAGTTGTTTGTCTGGCCATCACATAGATAGCTGTTCAGCTAAAAATTTAGATTGCTTTTTTCTTCCATCTTTAAAAACAATAATCCATTTTCTCCAGCCTCTATGTTACTGGTAGTAATTCTGGGTACAGTCCAACATGTGCTGTTCTGCAGGAAATCTGTCTTTTTGCCCTGATTGCTTGGATGCACATCTTGCATTTTCACCATGATTTATGTGTGTGGGGATTTATTTTTATTTATCCTGCTCCTGACTGGTTGTACTTATTTGCTTTGAGGAACCATGTTTTCAAGCCTGAACAAATTCTTAACCATATTCATAGAAAATACCTTTCTTGTATTCTTTTCTTACCTCTTAGAATGTCGTCTATGTGTATGGGACCTTCTTATTTTATCTTATGTACCTTTTAATGTTTATTTCTAGCTCATCTCTCTGTGCTATACTGTGCCCACTTTGCTTTAATCTGTATTCCAGTTCATTCATTTCATTTCAGTTATGTTTAATCTGTTGCATAATGAGTCCATTAAGTTTTTTAATTTCAGTGGATATACGTTTTGTAATATCTAGAAATACTGGTGGCTCTTTCAAAACTTTTTAGGTGGAGAGTGCAAATTCTTTCATTTACTCTGCTCCCCTTTGGGGTGGTTTATTTTTTATGATTTATAATTTTTTATTGGGAGCTCTTCTTCGGTGAGAGTGATACGACGATGTGGCCTTCATTGTCAAGGTAACCGTATAAAGCTTTGCTGGTGCTACAGGAGTTTTCATTTTCTTGGACTTTTTTATGTTAATTTATCCCAAGAGATTCCCTGACAACCAGATGGTACAAATATAGACCCCATCCATGCTCAGGACAATGACTTATGGTTTCAAATTATCAAAGGAAACCCTTAATCCCCCACCCCATCCCAACCAGAGCCCTGGCTTGACAGAAAACTGTATTTCCCTTTTCAGGCCTGGTGGATAGTATTTTCTAGTCCCATTTTCAAGGAAGGTTAATTCATGTGTGGGCACTGGCTTTATTAAGGGGTCCACAGTTTCAGCTCAAGGCCACATCAAGGCGCAAGGCATCCTGTCCCCATGGGGGCATTAAAAGCTCAGACCCCAACCCTAAGTCTATATTCATGCCTGACACCACCCACCCCAGTCAGCTGCCCAGGCCTATGCTGGAATTCTGTATTCTCACCACAAATTTTGTCTTCATTTCTGGCATCTAGAAATTTCCCTTATTTCAAGATTTATGTATTTTCAGAAAGCTTTATGATATATATCTATGTTTATGTATTTAATGGGAGTGTGTTCTCTGTCCGCTTAATCTAGCACATTGCAGGAACCCAGTGCCATCTTGATTCTTTGAACTGTCCATGTAACCACCCCACCCCTGCGTGACTTTCCCTGCCAGCTGGTCTCTCTTACACGTTTTGCACAAGAGTGTTTCCTCAAGGGAGGCATCACATCTAGGATGCAGGCTGACAGGTCCGTTCACTGAGGGATTTACTTTGTAGCCACTCTGGGTTTGATCTGAAGTCAGGGCTCTCGTTTTTCTGTATATGTGTGTTTGTTTTCTCTCCTGTCCTTCTGATAGAATATATTCTCGTGTTCTCAAGTGCCTTTGGTACATCTTCTAGTGTTTCTACATCACTCGCTACACACATTCACAGGCATGCACACGTGTACCCACGCATGTTCACACACACTTCAGCGCACGGCACAGAGATCTGTTCACAGTCGGCACAGAACAAACCTCCTCGTCTTCCTGACACGTGTGCCCATGCCTCTGTGCCAGTCTTACTGTCCTCCCAAGTCGTTCCTACTTGATCTCGATGGTCCATCTCATAAGATCTTCATGGAACGTATTGCAAGTTACTATTCCCACTCTAGGATCAAGCTTTACTTTCTTTTTTTTTTTTTAATTGTTGCCAGTATGATTTTTTTTCCCTTTTCTTCTTTTTTTTAAATGAACAGTGATTTCTATTTATTTATTTACTTACTTACTTACTTTGGCTGCACTGGGCCTTAGTTGTGGCACGCGGGATCTTTTAGTTGCGGCATGTGGACTCTTAGTTGCGGCATGCAGGATCTGTTCCCCAACCAGGGATCGAAACTGGGACCCCTGCAATGGGAGCACGGAGTCTTACCCGCTGGACCACCAGGGAAGTCCCTCAGTCTTCACTTTCAGTAGATCCATTGGTTCCTTTTCACCCTGGCATTCTTCTAAGAAATTATTACTGCGTTCTGTATTCTCTTTGGAAAACAAAAGCATCTATCTTGACCTTTGTCTTCCCCATCAGATACAGCCATACAGAACTCAAGACCATCTGTTCATGCATGTATTCCTTTCCTTGATAGACATCTACTGAGCACTGGCCGTGCTGTGGGTGGTGTGTGAGATGCTGGATATTGACTAGTGAACTAGTAGACAGTCTCTGCCCCCAGGAAGAGAAAACAAGCCCTGTCCGTCCCAGCTTCGACTGGCACATGCTCCAACTGAGGAGATGAGATTTCTGTTAACTGAGTGTGAAATGAGGGCTGCCGATATGAACTTCTTGCTCTAGAGGCGGCAGAAAGCAGTGTAGGTTGGTGTGATTCCAAAGGGCTTCACCTAACAAACTTGAAACTCGAGTCTTGGCAAAGAGGAGAATTTCTCCAACCCCAAAATTTAGATGGGAAGGCAGTTCAGGTGAGGAGAAGGAAATGAATAACAACTCTGAGGTGATCATATGCCTGGTGTTATGTGGGGTGCAGAGAAAGGATGGCCTCGTGGAGGAGGACGTGGGGAAGGGACTGAAAGTCAAACCTCCTCCCACATGGAGCTGATACGGAGCAGGGTTCTCAGCCTCCTTAATCAACAGAAACTGACCAGAGGCCAGACAGTAAATTCAGGCACGGCTTTATACGGGCCCCTGCTGCAGCAGGGGGAGAGAGAACAAACAGCCGGTTCCCTAGCTTGCCACACCCTGAGTGGGGGCGAGCTCGTTCCTTATACAGGGTGAGGGTAGGGGTGTGTCTGGGGGTCGGGCCAGAGGGGTGGCTTAGGTGTTTTGCCCACCCCTCTGGTGGCGTTGAGTGCAGGGGGCATGCACAGTACACTGCTTTTGCTCCCTACCCCCTGCTTTTGCTATGAGCTCTTCAGAAGTGGCCGTTGGGTTTTTTGATCTCTTTGTATCTTTTGTCCAGAATTTGCCCCAACCGTGCGTCATGCATGTATTTTTAGTCCCATATAGTTTCTTTGCATTTTATTGCTCGGGGAGAGGTGTATCCAGGTGCAAGCATTGCAGCATCACAGCACAGGGTTCCAGATCCCAGCCTGTCTCAGAGGTGCCAACTTCTGACAATGAATTTGTCATTTCTTGCAGCAAACGTCTCCTGTTTAACTGAAAATCTCTTCTGTGAGTTCTGTAATGGCATATTGATTCTATAGGCAACATTTGATCTTTGATATTAAGATCTTGCATTAGCGTTACATCAAGTTTTATGTTGAAACCCAAGTAATCTGTTCCAGTTCTGTTTTTTTATGTCATTTGCACATGTGTGATGTTGTGTGGTGTGTGTGCGTCCATTTGCCATTCTCTGGAATTTTTTTCCTAGAGTTCACTCTTGTTCACCATCTGACATGACCTTTCTTAGTTTAAATCCCAGCAGCTTGTAGTTTCCAACTCCTAACCTCTCACCTTTGTAAGAAAATGATGCCTAATCATCTTTTCTTCAGTTCTTTTAAACTCTGAATCTACATAGTATTTTAAACCCAAGCTGGCTGCCAGTTAAACTCATATATGGTACTGCAGCCTGTTTGCTCCCTTGCCTGAGATGAATTTGTGTTATTACATTATAGATGGTTTCAGGCAGTCAACTGTGCAGAGGGCTAATGATAGCTGTGGGGGCCAAAACTATCTGTTACTTCCTGACTTCTGACTCATATGTCCTGTAAGTGTTGTTACGACGAGTGGTTCTACCTGCACCGTGTTAGGTAAGTAGAATCTTCTTAATAGAAGACATGTTAGCTCAGCTGAATGATGTTGCTTTTCACACACACCCACATCACATCTCTTCTCTTATGAGCTTTGGAGCTGGATATGCGCGGAAGGATGGCAGTTGTTGTAAACTTTATTTGACAGACAAAGCAGGTGGCTCTCATGATCAGATGCTTATTTAAAGTCACAGGGCTAACCATGGTAAAACTGGCTAGAACTCTATATTCCTGACTCATTGCTTTATGTTATTCCTATCAAATTAAGCTTCTAATTGATCATAAAAACCTGTTATTCCTAAAATTGTGAATACTGAGCAGCCCCTCCCCCAAACTTTCTACCTTAATTTAGACTGTCAGACGCAGGCTGAGGCTGCAGGATGTCCATTAGCGGAGGGAAAGGAGCAAGGGGCCAGTCACCCCCGAATCCAAGCCCCAGGTACAGTGGACTTGGCGGGAAACCATTTCTGTGCTTTTCACATTCTTCTTTCTGTTGTAAACTCTTCCAAGCTGCTCTCCAGCTGCAGACACCCTCTCTGCCTCCCTCTCCAACCCACCCCGCCCCTCCCCCACTTCTCCATCCCACCCCGCCCCTCCCCCACTTCTCCATCCCACCCCGCCCCTCCCCCACTCTGCATCCCACCCCGCCCAT
>NC_041218.1:3484243-3485682 GCF_002837175.3 Physeter macrocephalus | reverse complement strand
ACCCTGCCCATCCCTCACTCTGCATCCCACCCGCCCATCCCCCACTCTGCATCCTCACTGCTCTCCTCCTCTTCTCTTTTTTCTCTCTTCCTACCATCTCTCCTGCCTGCTGGTCTCCCTTCTTGATCCAGTGCATCCATGTGGACTCTTGGTCTTCACTCCCTTCACTCATTCTTCTCCCTTCTTTCCTCAAATGAACAGAACGACATAGGGTTGGCTTGTGCCATTCAGCTTCTTTGACTGGTTTTCTTCTGTTTGTTTATAATGGTTGTGTTTTTTGAGTGGTTTAATTATGGGAAGAGTTGGAGTCTAAGTCTTAACCAACTAATAGCGGTATCAGCCTATGATGTCTGAAGGGAAAGGGGAAGAAGGTGCTATGGAGTCTGTGTGCACTTTCTCCTCCATCCAGCATTGATGGGGCTTTTTTCCAGGCAGAACTCAGGTGGGAGTGAAACACACTTGCACTCCAGACAGATTACTGTGCCTTGTTTTGAATGTTTTATTGGGTTTTATAGCTCTGTTTTTTCGCTGACAAAGTTGTCCCACCCTCCCTTGAAAAACATGTTATTCTGAACTATTTGGGGGTCGCTGTATTGCGTGTACTTAAATTAATGTCAGCAGCAAAGCAATCGGTAGAAACTTCCAGTTAAATTCTCCTGGGAGCGAACATAAAATGTTAAAGTTTCATGTAATTGAAGCATCCTGAGGTATCAGTATTAACCGTCTTGAGCACTTTTATTAGCTAACAAAGCAGGGGACACGGAGGGAGAGGGCCTTATGGACTGTAAGTCATTTCTGTGAGACGTTCATTGGGGACTTGCCCTTGACCAAAAATCGCAGGATGGGTGAAGGGTGTCCAACGCCGTTGTCTCCCAGTCCCCATCTCCATGTGCAAACTTTTGCAAGTCAGACGCCTTGGGACCCAGGATTCTCATCTGTATCGCGAAGGTAATAATTCACTCCCTCGTGGGCTGTTGTGAGGTCACCTGGGCAAACACAGGTAGTGCCCGAGGGTGCAGGGTTCACGCAGCGGGGCCTGTCTCGAGTGCTGCCGTCAGCTGGAGGCCCCACGCAGACAGGAGATCGCTGGGCAGAGTTTAATGTGGTTTTTTTGTTTGTTTGTTTTTAATCAATTTATTTATTTTTGGCTGCGTTGGTCTTCGTTGCTGCGCGTGGGCTTTCTCTAGTTGCGGCGAGCGGGGGCTACTCTTTGTTGTGGTGCGCGGGCTTCTCGTTGCGGTGGCTTCTCTTTGTTGCAGAGCACAGGCTCTAGGCGCGTGGGCTTCAGTAGTGGTGGCTCACAGGCTCTAGAGCGCAGGCTCAGTAGTTGTGGTGCACGGGCTTAGTTGCTCCGCGGCATGTGGGATCTTCCCAGACCAGGGCTCAAACCCATGTCCCCTGCATTGGCAGGCAGATTCTTAACCACTGCACCACCAGGG
>NC_041218.1:3483303-3483927 GCF_002837175.3 Physeter macrocephalus | reverse complement strand
CACCACACACACACACACACACACACACACACACCCACATCACATCTCTTCTCTTATGAGCTTTGGAGCTGGATATGCGCGGAAGGATGGCAGTTGTTGTAAACTTTATTTGACAGACAAAGCAGGTGGCTCTCATGATCAGATAGATGCTTATTTAAAGTCACAGGGCTAACAGTGGTAAAACTGGCTAGAACCCTATATTCCTGACTCATTGCTTTATGTTATTCCTATCAAATTAAGCTTCTAATTGATCATAAAAACCTGTTATTCCTAAAATTGTGAATACTGAGCAGCCCCTCCCCCAAACTGTCTACCTTAATTTAGACTGTCAGACGCAGGCTGAGGCTGCAGGATGTCCATTAGCGGAGGGAAAGGAGCAAGGGGCCAGTCACCCCCGAATCCAAGCCCCAGGTACAGTGGAGTTGGCGGGAAACCATTTCTGTGCTTTTCACATTCTTCTTTCTGTTGTAAACTCTTCCAAGCTGCTCTCCAGCTGCAGACACCCTCTCTGCCTCCCTCTCCAACCCACCCCGCCCCTCCCCCACTTCTCCATCCCACCCCGCCCCTCCCCCACTTCTCCATCCCACCCCGCCCCTCCCCCACTCTGCATCCCACCCCGCCCAT
>NC_041218.1:3469667-3481981 GCF_002837175.3 Physeter macrocephalus | reverse complement strand
TGCGGTGGCTTCTCTTTGTTGCAGAGCACAGGCTCTAGGCGCGTGGGCTTCAGTAGTGGTGGCTCACAGGCTCTAGAGCGCAGGCTCAGTAGTTGTGGTGCACGGGCTTAGTTGCTCCGCGGCATGTGGGATCTTCCCAGACCAGGGATCAAACCCATGTCCCCTGCATTGGCAGGCAGATTCTTAACCACTGCACCACCAGGGAAGTCCCCGCTAGGCAGAGTTTAAGGTATGCATTTCCTCGGGGCCTTTCGGTTTACTATACAGGAGAGTTTGCAGTGGGGCACAGTAGCTAGACATAAGGAGGACTAGTTGCTCACCCATTAGTAGATTTCTGGAACCAGAGACCAGAGCCAAATAGCTTCCTCACCTGTAAAATGAGAAAAGTGGGCAAGATAAAAAAATAAATAAATAAAACAAAACAAAACAATTTCGGAGCCCAACAAATCATACCTCATGTTACTACTCCTGCAAGTAATAAAATCCCTTTTTTTCTTAGATTTATGATTTATCAAGGATTGTATTCATATTTCTTTCTAAAATGACTATTATTGATTACACAATGATTTTTAAATATTATAATCCATTTTCTCTACAGTTTTTTGTCATTGTGGTAAGCATATATAACATAATATTTATCATTTTAACCATTCGTATGTGTACAATTCAGCAGCATTAAGCACACTCACAATGTTGTGTACCCATCACCACTGCCTTTCCCATTAAATAATAACTCCCCACTCCCCCTCCTCCAGAGCCTGGTAACTTCTGTTCTGCTTTCAGTCTCCATGAACCTGCCTATTCTAACTACCTCATATAAAGGAATCATATACTGTCTGTCCTCCTGTGTCTGGCTTAATTCACTTAAGCATAATGTTTCCCCTCCAGTTCTAAGAAAATCTTCTTCCCAAGGAGATTTTTAAGGAGAGAAGTAGGCTGCCAGCTTCCTGGGATGCTTTAGGTACAGCCCCACCCAGAGGCCCTAGATTTGGCTTTATCGGGCCCAGTCACCCCAGTGGCAAGCCCACTGGTCCCTGAGCTCTGGGGAGCCTCGCACATTTCCTGGGTCGACCAGCTGTCCCATCAGCAGGAGTAGCTCTGTCTGGAAACCTTGGGTTTTTACCAAGACTTTCTGAACAAACCTTCCAGATACTCAGCTGGATTTGGTCTCCCATCAACCTGTGGCTCTAAATGTTTATGAGCATCAAAAACTTCCCAGATTGTTAGTGAAGAAGCTGATCCTCCGCTCCACCCCGTAGAGACTCTCAGTGGGCCGGTCTAGGGCGAGACTCAGGAATCTGTCTTCCTAACAAGTGACTCTAATCCTCTGAGTGCCTTTACAAAATTGAATATTGTCTGCTATAAACAGCTCACGACTGTCTGAAATTGTGAGCTTAGGAAAGTCCCAAAGTCTCCCTTTATTTTTGAATTGAAAGAGGGTGGGGTCCAGCATCCTTAGAAGGAGTCTGAAAATGCCAACATACAGGGTTGAGGGTTTGGGAGGGAAGGAGACAGCATGATGGGGATGGAGAATATCTGCTTGTTTGTCACCTGGGGCGTGAGTGATTCTCAAGGAGGGCGCCAGAGCCACTCCCTCCAGACGTAAGACGGTTCTTTGATCTAGAACTCGTTCAACTAAGTAAACAGAGTAAATTCAAACAGGAGGAGAAAATAAGCTCAAACAGATAAAAATCAGTCTCCACCTAGCTGAGGTAACCATAGCAACAGAGAACACCCTGGAATGGACACTAGATTAAAGATCCCATCTCATTAGAAGGAAGCAAACACATAAATGCCCTAATCTTATCTTCTGAAGAATATTATTTCATCAAGTTAAAAATCTATAACTTTTAGCCAAGAAGAAAACCCACTTGGAAGTCAGAGCTCATGGAACGGTCTTCAGAAGTGTCTCCGAGTATCTGCTGATGTCACAGCATCACTGCCAACATCAAATACACGTTATGTGTCCACTGCATGTTGATGTATCTCTGATAGAACGTGTTTGGTCTGGTTTTGAAGGAGACTCACTGACTTAGCCCATGACGCGAAGTACCCACTTACCCCGCCTGGGGATTTGTAGGAGGACCCAGCACTTTGTATTTGGAGCAGAGAACAAACCCAGCTGTGAGGACAGAGGGGTGGGAGGCAAGGTCTTTATTCCCACATGGACCTCACTCCAGCCCACGCGGGAAACAGGCATTTTCTTGGGGATACACACAGTGTATTGTTTGTAGTTATTTCCCGTGTGGCCAAGGACCCTGGAATTGTGGGGGGGAGGATCTGGTATTCCCATCCTACTACCATCTCCATCCGATGAAGAGCAAGGAGCCTTCAGGCTCATACGATCTGACTGTGGAGCTGTGTTGTATCAGGTGGTCAGTAAGGGTGGGTCCTCTGAGGTAAAACCTGCTGACCAACACTGAAACCAGGCTTCGGGCTCTATTTTATCCCCGACCATCTGTGCTGGTAGCAGCGGCCTTCACCACCCGACACCACCTGCCAGTGTTATCAGCAGAGAAGTAAAGGAATAAACATGAAGGGTTTTGGCTTCTGGAGTATTTATTAGTGTATAAAAAAGGGAAGGCTCACCCCACAGGCTTGCTCTCAGGAAATAGTGAGTTGTCCTGGGTCAGGAGGCTGAAGAGGAGCCCTGGAGTCCAGGCTAGTGGAAGACAGTTTGGGGAAAGAGAGAAAGTTTAGGTGCTTGAAAAGGAGGAGGACAAAGGCTCTTCAGGTAATTGGCACAGGTCATGCTTTTTTTTTTCCATGAGAAAGAAAACTTGGCCCCAGGTGGCTTAAGTCAGGAAGAGGAGGGAAGGACACACTGAGCGGGGGAAAGGCGGCCACGGGAGCTGCAGGACTCAGGTGACGTGAGCAAGACTCGGCTTCTCCCTTTTTGTTTCTGGGCTTGATGCTGGCTGCGCTCTCCGGCTCTTTCCCCCATGCGGCTGTAGGAAAGCTGCTAGAAGTTTCCAGACTGGATCGTTCTGGAACTCTATTCCGTGGGAAATAGCACAGTCACTTTTCTTGTAGATCAAAGGCCAGCACTGTTCATTTGGCCCCAATGGGCTTTCGCAGGGTGGGGTGCCCTTTCCCCTCCCTGAGGGCACTCAGCAGAGATTCTTAGGGATGAGAAAAGGCTTCACTGAGGGGCTGAATGCAGATATTCGGACCGAGGTCTGTGGGAGACCAGCCTCCTTGCAGGAACCTGAATTCTCTGTCCTTCCTGTGGACTCACAGCGTTTCCTTCTCATGCACAGTTCTCCCCTTTATATTGTTACACCACTGATTCCTTTAGAAAATCGTAATACAGAAAGGAGCTTTAGCCATCAGGCTAGTCTGGTTCGCATAATATTTTTACAGAACCTCTACAGTTTGCCGACGTGGAAACCAAAACCCAGAGTTTATGATGTGCTCAGAGCCATGCTATCACTTAAAGGTAAGGCTGAAGCTTGGCCTCAGACTCCCCGATGGGGGCGATTTCCATGCTGACCTGGTGTCCTGAGGACCCAGCACAGCCCTGTCCCTAAAAATGCTTCAGATACACTATCTCGTTTTAACTTCAGTCACGTGATTAAGTACGGTTGTCATCCCCATTTCACAGATGAGGAAACCGAGGCTAGAGAACGTGTGTTTGCACAGCTGTGAGTGACGCAGCCGAGAGGCTGTCCCTGGTCGGTGCTGTCCATCATCGCCCCAGTGTTTCTCATTGCCAGGGCATTTGACTCCGTGTTCATGATCCAAAATGTATCATCCACCACCTGTTTACTGGTATCTGCAGATCAGCCTCAGCCTAATGCTGTCACCCATCCCTGCTTTGCCCTATGCAATAATTTCAGTGAAATCCAGGTTTGAGGTGCTACCTTTACCCTTTGATTATATATGAAAACGGAGACCTGGGGTGACGGAAAGAACGTTTGCTCAGTACCTCACCTGCCACCAGTGATGTGTGAATATGCAAGTGGAAACCCTGAGCTACGCTGGCCCAGAGGGAAGATGCGGATTTGAGGTTGGGGAGGGGGGTCAGCAGTTTACAGCACTGCAGGCAGAGGAGACTCTTGAAAGAGCCCTGAGAACCTTCAGTGATGAACTTGACAGCAGGGAGCCCCTGCGGACCAGGGCTCAGGCCTCTGTTGGTGTGTGTTTGGGGTGCAGACGTGTGGATGTACAGTAACATCCAGAGGTGTATTTGGAGGAAGGGGTCACGCGGACCTGCGTGTGCACATTGGAGTCACCTGACGCTAAGGTCGTAAATCAGGTCCTCTGGTGCTGGGGTTGAGCGTCAGTACTTTTGAAAAGGTCCCCAGTAACCCTGCGTGGTGCCAGGTTTGCAAACCAAATGCCTTGGACAGAGGCTCTCAAACGTTGGTGTCCTCGCCTGGAACACTTGTTAAAGTATTTGGGTGGTTTTGTCAAAAGGCAGATTCAAAGCCCCAAAGACTCGGACGCAGCAAATATGGGGTGGACCCAGGAACCTGCATTTTTAGCAAGCACGCTAGATGATTCTGACAAAAGTGAGTGGTCTGTGGACCACACTTTGAAAGGCTCTGCTACAGCACTGAGCTCTGGGAACAGCCTTGAGTTGCCATCTGGCGAGCCCTGAAGAGCCGTGCAAGCTAGTTAGCTTCAGTATTGTTAGTTCAGGGAACAGCAATACAGAACTCAGCAACCCAGTCCAAATAGGGAAGGATTCTTCCTTCAATGCTCATTGAGGACCTTGAGCATATGGCAAATGTATATAGTCAGTATCGACTGATCACTTTTTGATGTCGGTCTCGTCATAACTGTGCAGCATCTGAATGCCGTACATTAAAATGCCACCTCGTTTGCTTCTAACCCTGGTTTAAAACTCGTACCAAAGGCGGAACATCCCCTGATTCCTCAAATATCTTTGGAATTGTCAAACCAGAAGATATATTTAGAGCCCTCTTGTGCAGAACACAAAATTTCACTACACACAGAATTGCCAGTTAGGAGGGGAGCTGCAGAACGATGGTAATGACGCAGCAGGCTGCAGCTTTTCCCTCTGAGCTACAAGGATAGTTTCAAGGATGCACGGACTCTGAATGAGTTTTTCTTCTTTTGATGCTGCCCACGGAATCTTCTCTCCAAGCAGTTATTCTTGTCCCCTCAGCGGTCAGAGAGAACACCCTTCTCCATTTCTGTGTACTGAGTTCCCTGACCTCATGGTGCAGTTTTGTCCCCACCTGCAGACAGTACTTTCCTGTATCGTTTCAGTGGATCCCTCCCCATCCACGATGACAAACAACTCACATTAAATCAACTAAATGCCATCTTAAGGTCACCTATGATTTTCTTTAGGATGCCCTACATTTTGAAATCTTTTAAGACTGAGATTTCTAGGGACATTCATAGATGAATGAAAATTGAAACACCACCCCAGCTACTCCCTGGTGCCCTGCCCCGCCTCCCCATTTTCAAGAGTTCTTTTTGTCTCAAGGATAGTCAACTCTGGACCTGAATTTTTTTTTTTTTTTAAATTCCATCTACTTTTTCTCCTAACCTGGGATGTTATATCCTAGTAACTATGGCATGATTTGGGAGACTGCTGAGAATGTGTCTATAATATGTGTCTGTAATGTTCATAGTATGTATTAAGCCCCTCCGAGGTTGGTATAACCCTACGTATGTATAACCAATTGATTACAGGGCTTTTTCTACATTTGTTTCAGTATGCGCTTTCTAAACCTTTAAGTTACCTCTTCTGACTTGAAGGAAGATGGTCCTTCCAGCCTCTTGTCCCCAGGTTTTCTCCTCCTGCCCTGTGTTCACTGTTCAGCTACCAGCCATGACCCCTCTCAGCCCCAGTGCCCTCTCCACTCGCCTCAAGCTGGACACGTAACACCTGCCAGCAAACAGTGCCGTCCAGCTCTGGCGTGGGACGTCTGCCTCGAGGCTTGGGAAAGAGGCAGGTGCCATGCGGTGTGAGGGGCTGACACCGCGAAGATGGCGCCTCAACAGCCTCGTGCTTTGTGAGTCCTGCTCGGAGATGTGCTCAACACAGTACCCCACCCCCGTGCTTAGTTTGTCTGTTTTTAGACTCATTTACCAGGTCTTTGTTGAATTTCCTTTTACAAGTGCTTGCCCCTAGTTAAACTGAGAAAGTAATTTCTTATTCTGGCTGTGGTAGGATCGCTCACACAGCAACGATAACGAGGGAAACCATATATCTTTGTCTGGAACGGATGGTTCCAGACAAGCAATTTGTGCCTGTTTTCCCAACATAATTATTGATCACTCCACTTTCTCTGTGCCTGTTTGGGTGGCACATTGTATAGTAACAATGGCATTATATTTGGTAATTCCAGATCAAGAAGACATCAGAGAGGCTGGTTATGATGATAATCACAGAGGCCAGATTTCGCTATTCTGGAAACATAGGCAGGACCCTGGTGGTACCTGATTACCCCTCATTGTGCGTGTGTGGTGTCCAGTCAAACCAGACCCACTGGAGCCTCTGAAATCACTCCCAGGGCTGTGGTACAAGTCCCAGCCCTTTGCTCACCCGGGTTGATTCTTCCAGAAGGAGGCAGCCAAGGGGACAGAAAACAAGCTGGAATGAGAGCAGGAAAGCTAAGCCTCTGCCAGAATTCCCTTCTCTTCCTATACCATTAGTGTCCATGTCACCCAGGAGCTGCCTGTCTCAGGGGCATTGAGGATCTCTTCTACTGCTGGAAAATGAAAGGAAAGGCCTCTGAGAATAAGCAAAGGAGAACCTGAGAATGGGGGGTTCTCAAGAAACTCAAGGAAGGGAAACATGAGCTGTCTCAGAGGTGGAGGAGAAGCGGGGAAGCACAGACATGACCTCCCACAAAACCTAGTACGACGTGCATGGAAAACATAGTAACGTGGATGAGAACAAAACCTTCAAAAATGTTCATGAAAATGAGAGAGCAAGCTACAAGGAAGTCGTATGCAGGGAGTATGAAGTGTTACACAAAGCGTGGCAGCGCAGACGGTGTGTCTGCTGGGGCAGCTGGGCGACGGGTCGCTCTCAGCGATTTCTACCTGTTGGATTCCAGAATCTTCTCAGGCCACTTGTATCCTAATTTATTGTCTATCGTACCCACGAAGGATTTGTTTTAAGGGCCTCTGTGGATTAAGAACCATCAGTGTGTAGCTGAATCAGCCTTGGATGCAGAACGCTGGGTTTCTGACATGGAAGGGCAGCTGTCAGTTGTAGAAAACCCTCAGTCGGGCATGACTGGGAGGACACACTCCCGGGGACCCGTCGATTTGTCCCTGATGCTCCGTTCCAGGCGGCGCTAAGTCTCTGTCCTGGACCACTGTGCCCTGGTCCTGTCTTCGAGGAGCTGTGGCTCCGTGACCATTTGCAGCAAAGCCCCAGCCCTTGCTTCTCAGCTGGCACCAGCTGACTGATGCTAATGCCTGCGGGATGGGGGGGAGGGGTCTCGCCAACACACTGCCCGGGTTGCTTCGATGTCACATCAGAGAGTCACATCAGAGAAGGGAACTCGCGAGCGAGGCAGGGGGAAACTTGCTGAAGTTCAAGTGAAGGTGAAGGAAGTGTTATAATATCAGGATGTGTTGGGCAGATGGCAGCATCTGAGAAAACTCCTGAGGGACGGGGGCCTGTACCAGGTCCAGGGGGATCCGGAGGGAAGAAACGGAAAGAAAGGTACCCAAACGACCAGTCTGGTGAGAGGTCAGACCCAGGTCCAAACCCCACTCCCACGTGTGAGCACAGGAGGGTTCCTGCTGCACGTGAATGGCATTCAGGAGGCGGTGAGAGGAGAAAGTAGTCGCCTTGGACGTGGATAAACAGGGCAGAGTATCCACGCGGAGACAGCGAGCAGGTGATGAAAAACGGGGGACTGGAATTGTGATGTGGGCGTCGGCGGGGGGAGACTGACTTGCCAAAACTCAGTCTACCTGCTATTTAGCATCCTGGGATACACACACACATACAGAGGTGTAGAGGAAAAAAAAATTAGAAGAGGGGGAAGGAGGGGGAGGAGGAGGAGGCGGAACTGACTGGACTTCTCACCCTGGCCTTTGGTGGAGGCCTGGCGTAGACGTAGCCGGGGCCCTGGGAACACATAGGTGTTTCCAGTGCACCTTGTTATCGAGGAGGGACGTGCGCCGTTGGTCTTTATATTGTGCTAATTAAGTGCCAGTGGCTAGTCCATCCATCCACGCCCGTTTACCAGAGGAGAGAACCACGTGTTCACGCACTGTCTTCCTTTTCTGTCCTTTGAAGTGAGTCCAGCGCACTTGGCCTTCAGTGTCACAAGGGACAGGGGTCAGGAGAGGCTACAGAGAAGCCGGTGAACTGCTGTGCAAAGGAGGTGGTGCAGAAGCCCAGCCCTGTGTAGCTGAAAGTGAGCGACTTTCCCCTGTGTCACCCCCTCCGTGTCCTCTTTTCTCTCCGTGTCCCACTCTGGCCCCCGGGACCACTGGGATTCTGTGCCATTCCCCGAGGCCTTGACTTCCATGGGCTGACAGCTGGTCTTGTGCTGTGGGAGAGCTAATTATGGCTCTGGCATTAATCTTGTCACGGTTACTTTCTTCTTAATATTGTTCTCTTGAAAATGGGTCTATCAGTAGCCTTTACGGCTGGTAAAGAGGAGGTGGTTGAGGGTGGGAGAAGCTTTCTTGACAGGGCGTTATAGTGAGAACAAGGTCAAGCCACACGTGAAAAGATACTGACCTCCCGCGTCTGTTCCTGTGACAGTATGTGACTTTGGACCAATCAGTTTGCATCTCTGAGCCTCCGTTTCTTAATTTAAAAGAGAATCGAGGAGGAGCTATTGATACTCCAGCCACAGGACCAGGTGTTGTGTGGGTCAAGTCAAAGGATACAGAAAAAAGTGGTTTGTAAATTCTAAAGGTCTCTATGATGTAAGGAATTTTTATTTATTTTTATCTTGCCTCTCCGCAAGGCTGATCCTACAGGCAGTATGTGCAGGTGAGAAGAGACAGAAAAGAGAGCAAGGACAAAAGAAAATGTTGTGTTCTCAAGCAAAATCAGGAATGAGTCAGCACAAAGGCCTGGCAAAACAATAGAACAGAGAGCGCAGCAGGGAGGGAAGTTGGCAGCCAGGAAGAGTGTGGAAACCGGGCATCGTTCCTTAGTGGCTGGCCACGCGGAGGACAGGGAGTGACAGAGCCCGGGAGGAAGTCGGGGCGCGCTGGTGTGTGTCCCCGAAAATCAGTTAGGAAGGAGAGCCTCGGGGATCACTTCCTTTGAATTTCTTCCTAGCAACCCTATGACTGATTTCATTTGTCTCCAGAAGATGAGCTTAAGACACATGGACACGCTCCTTGAATTGAAATGTCCAAGTGAAGACACAGGAAATGATTAAAAAGAAATTACTCAGCTATTTCTGGATGTCAGAGATGCTCTTGAAATGGATATTTGGAAACATGATCTGAATCACAGCTGAAAGTTTTACTGTTCATCTCTGAAATTTAAGATATTTATTTAGATGCATCCTAATTTTTAACCATGTTGTTTTTATCCTCAGATGTTCTCATAGTGATTTCTGGAGAGCATTATGTGTGAAGGACACAGAGGATGAAAGAAACATTCTCTACCAAGAAGTTAGATGAATGGGGATTGGTCACAAAAGAATGAATTAGGGCGTATTAGGGGTGGGTGTGGTACGCAGAGCAGAACTAGACATTTGAAGAGACTGCAGGTTCCAGAGGAAACCACCATCTCTACTCTTAAATTTAGAAAGTTTGGTGGAAGACCAGTGCTTCCAGGAGGAGAGGAGTTGAGATACAAATACTGAATCTGGATTCAGTATGAAGGGCTTTTAATTACTTTTGTAGTTTGAAACTGGCAACCCTATGTCTGCTCTGTTTTACACCTGCTAGATTTTTACCCTGAACTGTGTGAGTTCCAGAACATGAGGAAGGAACGGCATATGCAACCAAGGGGAAAACAAAGGACATTTTGTTTATATGGAGTCATTTCCTAACATTTATGTTACATCATAGGAGCTAAACATCTTTTTTTTTCTTTTACTAAATGTTTCAATTTGTTTCTAGTTATTTGGGGCCCCTCTAGAGAAATTTTCTTTTTAAATTATTACAGCAAGAACTTTGACTTCACGAAATGATATCAGATAAGTTGGCAAAGGGTGAGGAAATCCACCAAATGCAGAGTCATTAGGACCCAGGGGTGATCGTGACCCTGTGCTGACAGAAGGAGCGGCTTCTCTGGAAGGACCAGTGCCTCCAGGAAACTTCCCATCACCATCAGCATCAACGTCAGCACTTGAAATTCACAGAGGCCAGGCAGGAGGTCAGATATTTGGGCAAGATGCTGGGTCATTGGGGGTAGAGCCCAGTAGAAGACGTGAATGGAACAGGAGATTAAAAATCAAGCGGATGGGCTTCCCCGGTGGCGCAGTGGTTGCGCGTCCGCCTGCCGATGCAGGGGAACCGGGTTCGCGCCCCGGTCCGGGAAGATCCCACGTGCCGCGGAGCGGCTGGGCCCGTGAGCCGTGGCCGCTGAGCCTGCGCGTCCGGAGCCTGTGCTCCGCAACGGGAGGGGCCGCAGCAGAGAGAGGCCCGCGTCGCGTACAACAAAAAAAAAAAAAAAAAAAAAAAAAAAAAAAAAAAATCAAGCGGAGACTTGAATCTGCCAGGAGATGAGATTTCTCCAGAACGCTGGAAAGGAGCAGTGTGGGTTCTGATGTGGGACTCTGTCACAGTCAGGAGCTTGTCAGATGTGACGTGCTAAGGCTTGAGCTCCCAGATCCAGGCTTCAGCACCTACACTGAGACGCAGTTTAACGTAAGCACCAGCCAGAGCAGAGGCGGGGGGAGGGCAGGGGACGAGGTCTCCACTGGGACTTGAGGGGTTCTCTGAATGGGGAAGAAGTTTAGGGTCACCAGGTTCGACACCACCACTCGCTGCATTCACCTGGATGCCCCAGCAAATTCAGCCTCCATACTTTCAGTAATGGGGCCGGGAAGCCTTGTTAGTGTTGGATAGCTTTCATCACCAGAAGTTACCGTCGTTGGGCTGAAATCGATTTCCCTCTCATGCGCGCTTGTCAACATTATCCTTCCTCTTGTAGTAAATGAGAACAGGCTTGCTCACACTTACTCACAAAGCCCCTTAAAACTGTAAGGACAGCCCTCCAGCTCCCCTTCATCTTCTCTCTTCCCGGCGGGCCACCTGCTCCGGGTGTCTCTCAGGTGGCTTTCTTTCCAGACTCCAGCCAACCTGGGCATCTCCTCTAGAGTATTTTGACCCATTGGTCTCACTCCTCAAAAAAAGCAGCACTCTGAGCTGGGCCCATTTCTCCAGATGTTAAGGGAAAGGGTTTCTGGACAAGATATGCATCGTTTCTTCCCAGAAAGACCCTACGAGCTGGTTAGCTCCTGTCTCATCACATACTGCAGATGTGCCCATTTGTTTCAATTATTCAAAGAGGGACCTGGATGGACTAGTCAGGCGGGCCTTTGGCAGATCCTGCAGGCCCACCGGGTCACTCGCCATTCCACAGACAGGTCTTTGAGAGCTTCTCGGAAGCACGGCAGCTGCTCCGTGATCGTGGATCATGACCATGGATGGAAACAGGAGTGCAGGTTGTTCAGAAGAATGTGTCAAGACCAAGACTTAGGAATGCACCAGGTGAATGTGATGATTCATGACATACTTTTGAAAAAACAGAGGTTATGTTTGCTCACCTCACCTCTCCCCACATTAACTGAGAGGGGGTACCGGGGCTTCAGGCTTAATTGTTTGAGCTTCACCACCTTCCTGAAAGGTGGTCAGGGACACAAGGCAACTCTGGAAGGTGTTGGTGCATCTGTGGCCTTGATGGTGAGGATGCCACCACAGGTGTCACATGTGTCCAAACCCATCAACTTGTACACATCACATATGGGCAGTATTTGATGTATCAATTATTCCTCCATAACGCTGTTTTCAAAAAGGTTTTGAGGGAACATTTACACAATGTTACAAAAGGAACACGAACAGCGCATGACTCATGAAGCATCTGTCATGGTCCACGAAACCTTGGCTTGGGTTTGGGAGGCACATTGCTCGCTTTCTCCTGGGGGACTGGCTGTGTGTTAATTCTCAGTAGAGCTGAGTATTGCCAGCTAGAACCTAATGGAATTTCCTTCTCTTTGGGAAATAGAACTTTTTTTTTTTTTTTTTTGCGGTACGCAGGCCTCTCACTGTTGTGGCCTCTCCCGTTGCGGAGCACAGGCTCCGGACGCACAGGCTCCGCGGCCACGGCTCACGGGCCCAGCCGCTCCGCGGCACGTGGGATCCTCCCGGACCGGGGCGCGAACCCGCGTCCC
>NC_041218.1:3453433-3469555 GCF_002837175.3 Physeter macrocephalus | reverse complement strand
AACCCGCGTCCCCTGCATCGGCAGGCGGGCTCTCAACCACTGCGCCACCAGGGAAGCCCTATTTTCTCCAATTTTAAAGCCAAGAAATCTCACATTTTCCAACTTCTTTTAGAGTTTTTATTTTTTCCCTTCAGGTTTCTATTTTTTTCACTCATCAGCGTGCATCTCATGCAGATAATTTTTCTTCTTTTTTTTTTACCATTCGGTTTCCAAATCTCACTTTCTTTCCCTGCCCAATCTATCTTTTTCCTGTGTTAATCTTTGCCAGTACTTTTAGCCTCTGTTCACATCACGTTACCGTATCTTGTTTCTTTAACCACGTATTCCATCCATGGTGTCCTTGATCCTAGCTTGGGAGACTCTTACTCTGAGCTCATCTGCACCCTCTGATACGTTTAATTTCCTCTATAAATAGAATATAGGATCAAATAGGAAAGGGATAGGCATGTGCCCCGGAGCATCGGCTTCGGGATGGTCACACCTGTAACCGAAAGGGGGGTCCGGCTGCTCGCCGCTCAAAAGCCATTAAAGAGGCCAGGTTGGTGGAGAGGGAAGTTTGCTTTAGTTTGGAGGCTGGCAACCGGGGTGGGGGTGGGGAAGAGGGCAGACTTCTGTCCAAAGGCCGGCTCCCCCTACTCGCCACTGACAGGCAGGGGGCAAGAGCTTTTCTAGGCCGAGGGAGGGGGCTACATGCAGCAGCAGTGCCGTCAGCTCTGACCATCATATTGAGATTGGTCCTGCGGTGGTCTGACCAACATCACCTTGATTGTTTTAAGTACAGCTAGTCTTCAGTTCCAGGGTCGGTTTGTTCCCATTTCCTTGAGGCCAGTTCTCAGAATTGTGGCAGCTTATGTCATGGCTACGTCTGGTCATCGTGTAGTTAACTTCTGCCACCTGGTGGCTTTCAGTATCTGTAAGACAGCTCACAGGACAGGGCTCAGAATATTACCTATAGCCCTTGAGGAGGAACTAAAGGTCCTTGACTTTGCTTACTGACTATTATGATTTGATCTCTTTTGACTTTTTTCTGTTGTTTCTGCATTTTCTCATTTCTCTGATTAAACTTATTCTTTGGCTAAAGTGTTTCCACAGACGAAAGGCAGGAGGTGGACACGGGGGGGCAAGGACCATAGGGTCCTGCTCCGTTTCACAGCCATTCTAGAGCACTCCTCACAGTGGCTGTCCAGACTCTGCTTGAATTCTGTCAGTGCTGGGGGGGCTTACCACCTCAGGGGACCATCCATCTCGTTATTGGAACACTAAAGAATAGAGAGATTGTGCTGACCAGGCAGCCAGGGGAAAATCTCAGTTGTTTTCCTACCTCTCCCGGCCCTTGAAATAGGTTAGCTCCAACTCTGCATTCTCAGTGGAATTCCTGTTTTCTTACAGCCCAAAAGAGTAGAGAAAAAAAGAGTTTCATGGATTCTGCATAATGCTAGTCACTAGATCGTATAATTCTCCTTAAAATTTAAACAAGAGCGTTCTTGATTCCTTTCTCGTGGTTTAAATTTCCTGAACAAGTACTCACAGCTCTAACACTCAGGCTCAGAGGTTAAGTAATTTTCCTGAGTTCACCCCTCGGGTGATCAGCAGGCTGAGAACTGATCCTGTGTCTTCCTCTAAAACTGTATAATAATAGTAGTGGCTCCACAGGAGTAGGCGTGTCCTACTCCAGAACTGTCCCGAACCGCCACACCCACCACACTGCTCCCAACTTGTCGGCTGTGAAGAAGGGACTTCCCGAGGCCTTGGGAAGGAGGCGGGAGGCTGGCGGGTCAACTGGAAGGTCACTGGGGCCACTTAGGCATCCCACACTAGGGCAGCGTTACTGAGGGTGGAAAATGTGCTCTGAATTTAAGGTTCATTCCAAAATTACAAAGTCCAGTGAAATTTCCAATCGGAAACCAATTGTACAAGGACAGTAAGGAAAGGAAGGAATAGAAATGGTTGGAGCTAATTCCAGTATGTTTCTACTGAGAGACCAGGTAAGTGGAAGAACATCAAAGAGAATTATTTAGGAGGAAAAGGGTTTATTTGGTTTTCAAAATATTGAATGTGGTGTAAAAGTTTTGGTGAAAGCATCTATGCTGAAAGGCCCAACACAAGCTGAAAATATGAGTCTAGAACTCAGAAGATGGATCAAGCATAAAAATATGAATTCAGTAAGAAGCCTCACAAGAAAGCAGAAATGAATGTGCTCTTCCAGACCAAGGGTGTAGACCAACAAGGGAAACCCCCAAGAGTGGCAGGTTGGTGCCTGCATCCATTCAAGGGGTCTGCACAGCAGAAAGGAAAGGCAAAGAGGCTGGAAGGAGGAAGGCAAGAGGAGATGGAAAGTAGTGACCTGCCGTGGAATGAAGCAGGGAGAAGGATTCCTATCATCTTTATCACGTACCACAGAGATAGCGAGCGGGCTGGAAATTAGGAAGATATCATATGTACGGCAGCGGGACATCCACTTGGAGGTGGCAATTTGAGGATGTCGGGAGGATAATGCAGTGGGTTCAAAGTGATAGAAAGTGAAGCAGTGTAGACTTTCCTTCTGAAGTGCCATGATAGTTTAAAAGAAGAAGGAGTCGGAGGGGTGGCGGGGGGAACGACCAAGGATTTTTTAATGTGGGAGATTTGAATTCTACAGATTCGAGAGAAGGAACAAGGAGAGGGAGTGACGAAAAATATAAGGCACGTAATTCGTGGTAGAGGAGTTGATAAAGTTCAACAGGTATCAGGAGGCAATGGGGTCAAGATCTCAGAGGTTAGTCCCGGAGAGGAAGGATGGGGGCAGGTCTGAAGGAAGGTGCTTGCCATAGGGATGAGGAGTGGGTGACGGATTTGAGAAGGACTTAAGAAGTTAATTTGGCACAATTTGGAGATAGATTGAATTGAGCCAGAGGAGGAAGGAGGCAAAGAATGGAGTCAGGAAAAACCAGGTTTTCAGCTCAGATTACTGAGGCGATGAGGGGGCCACCAACGGGATAGGAAGTATCGAAGGAGAGCTAGGTTTTACGGGTAGGTAAGAGATAACTTGGAGAATATTGAGTTTGGGGTGCCTGTGAGACATAAGATGGAGATGTCGAGGGGGGGAGTCTGGTACACTGGTCTACACTGGGAGGAGATAGATCTGTGAAATTACCAATATTCAGGTAATCATAGTTTAAAACTACAAGAGTGGAAGGTTTCATAGAGGAAGAAGATGTAAAGTGAGTCTGGGTTAGTGTGCGTGATGGGGCTGAGGTAGGAAAGACCGGAGAGAAATCAAAAGTGTGGCTCAGTGGGTGATGAGGGGAGAGGATCAGAAAGAAAGCTGTGGGCAGAGTGATGTTTCCGAAATATTAGAAGCAGACCAAATATGACCTTAGCCCAAGACAAGCCCTTCACTGGTTATTTTTTCCCAATTATTGAATGCCAGTATGAACTATGTTGCATGATATATTTTAAAAAATGATATGCTGAAATTGTCTTCCCACCTTGTGAATGGTGTTTTGGGTAACAGTTTTTCATGCATTCATTTTCCAAGAGCAATTTGTTGCTGTGGGAAGAAACCGAAGTAACTTATATTCATGAACTTCTAAAAGTCCACTCACAGAAAAATAGCAATGCAGTCTTACCAACTTCCAACTCTTTGTACTTTTTTCCATGATCAGAAGTATTTAGAGTCTGTTTTAAAGAAAGAAGCATAAATACAAGAGATAGAGACCACACACACAAGAAAAGACTTTTATCTCTCCATGGGAAAAATTCTTTCAGTGAGATATAGCTTATTGTTAATGCGTTTTGAGGTAAGGCATCGGCAAATGAAACTCTTGAAATTTGTCCTCTTTCAAAGTTGTTTTCTTTGTGCCTGGGGTTCTTTTGGCTCCGGGTTGAGAGAATATTTTGTGGAAGAGAATGGTATTTGATTGTTTCATCTTGGAGCAGTGAGAAAATCCTTGCATCTTCCTCCCACTTCCATTTTTTTGAGTAGCACTTGAGTCATAATTGCACTTTCATGTTAAAGGCTTTCCATTTGCATTAACAGTTTACTCTGGAATGCTTCTGTCCCGTACATAGTTGGCAGATCCAGTCTCGACTTCTTGACTCTCTTTCATTTTGTTTGAATTTTTCTAATTAGTGATTTTGTTTTCCAGATATTCTATTACATTTCCCATCCATATATGCCTTTTTTTTTTCTTTTTGCCTGACAGTACAGACATAGAATTGTAAAGGGATAGTTCTCTCTCATCTTCTTCTTACCATTGCCCTTATAAGGTTATTTTAATTCTGTCTTCCTTTTTCTCACTGGTTCCACTCAGAAGATATCACAAAGCTGAATTTCAGGGTCATTTGCCAGTATATTTAAAGAGGTATGCAAAGATGTAAGTCTAGGGGTTTGGGAATGTCATAACCAGAGAATGAATTGAAATCACTGTTTCCAGATGGATTTAATAAGACCAAGAAAGACAGCACATGTCCTTACTTTGCATGTTTATTATGTCTGTTGGTATTCTGGATTTTTCAGTTGACAACAGTCAACTTGGATTTGTAACTTGAGAATTAAGAGCTGTACCCTTTGTTCAGTCAATTTCCAATATGTGCATAGAGAGAAACAGACCTCAGGC
Source organism: Physeter macrocephalus (assembly GCF_002837175.3). NCBI lineage: Eukaryota > Metazoa > Chordata > Mammalia > Artiodactyla > Physeteridae > Physeter > Physeter macrocephalus. The sequence continues at coordinate 3,464,957 of NC_041218.1, read as the reverse complement.
CAAATCTTGCTTGCATTTGACTCAATTTTCCTATCCTAAAAATGGAATACTAATACATTCCTCATACAGATTGAATGAATTCATGTATGCTAAGGAGTGGGCATGCTACCTAGTACATAGTATGTGCTTCAAAATGCTAGTAGCCCCTCTCAACACCAGCATCACCACCACCGTCACCTTCAGTGCTTTGGGCTGTTCTCTGTGGTAATTTCGAAGGCTTCCTCCAAGTGTTTTTGCCTATAATGCCCCCCCACCAGCCCCTCACTTCTTCTGTACCGACACTCTTTCGATAAGGAATTTGTCTATTTGCTTTAGAAGTTGCTGAAAGTTTTTAGGGAGGGAACCCAGTAACTCAGTGTACTCACATCTGATTTATTAGCTATCTTTTTTCTTTGGATTTAAACTAGATATGTTATTTACCTATTGCTGTGTAAGAAACTATCCAAAACTTAGTGGCTTAAGATAACCCACATTTATTATCTCGTGATGACTGTGGGTCAGGAATTCAGGACCATCTTATCTGAGCATCTCTGGCTCACGTTCTCTCGTGAGGTTATCGGCCAGGGCTGCATCATCTGAAGCCTTGACTGCAGGTGAGGAATCCACTTCCAAGCTCCCTGAGTTCCTTGCTGGATGTTGGTGATCGAATGGGGAAGAACCTCGGCCCCCCACCACCCAGACCTCCTCACAGGGCTGCTCGAGTGTCCTCACACCGTGGTGGCCAGCCTCCCCCTGAGCAGGTGATCTGAAAGGGAGCTAGGAGGTGGCCACGATACCTTTTATAACCCGCTCTCAGAAGCCTAAGACCATCGTCTCTGTCACATTCTATTTGTTTGAGTCACTAAGTCCCCCAGCACCCAAGGGGACGGAATTAGGACCCACCCTCCCTGCTCTGCTCCCTTCCTCGTGCCTCCACCCCTCCCACCCCCTTTGCCTTTCCTCCACCCTCCTCTGCCCTCTCTGGGCCTCAGTTTCCTGTCTTAACAAGCAAAGGTCATCTTTTGCCTTCCTGGGGTTACTGTGAAAATAAAGTGCGACACATAGTGTGAAAAGACACACAGTTGGAAGGAGAGGTCGGAAGCACCTCACAGCACAGCGCCCGACGCCATAACCGTGGGGAAGTGGGACGGATCCGCCCAGCTTCTGCTCCGGCGTCTGCTCACAGAGGCGACGTTTGGTCAGAGCTCAAGGACCTCCGAGGGGCTCTCTGAGCATCAATCTGCTCAGGACGCAGGGGCTGGACCGCAGGCGCTTCCTTCTTCTCCTGGGGGAGCGTCACTGTGCGGCGCTTCAGAAGCAGCAGTTAGCGTTCTCTGGTCCTGCTCAGATGGCCATGGCAGCTCTGTGAAGTTCTTCTTCACGATTTTGTTCCATAGAGGTTATTTCTCCATAATTAGACCAGTATTTAAAGTAATTCCCCAGTCAGATGCCCATCTCCTGCCATCCAGCAGGTCACCCCAGGCCCCGTGTGTCTGGTTCAGGAGTCTTGACGTCACTGGAAGCAAAAGGTCATTGCGACTTAAGTGCTGCTGTTTATTCTTTATATCTGCGCCAATTTTCTCCAAATAACTGATCTACTGTGATTTCCTAGAAATTAATCTTGGGGCCCAGACTAGATGGGGGGTCAGAGGTATTAGCAAATCCTAACCATTTTTCTTTTGAAGATTCACTTCCATCATCAGTTCCAAATGCATCCATATTACACGTGCTCTACAGTAGATCTGTCTTCCTCAGCTGCATGTCCCTCACCTGTTATCTGTAGAAAGCTGCTTTTAAAATGCTAGTCCCTGAACGTTTGCCCACACAGGGTGCCAACTGTCCAAAGTTCCACAGGTAGAGGAAAGAAAGTGAAGTGTACGGTTCTCACTTCAACCCTGCGGGGTAACCCTTCACATTCCACACCCTGGGGAGGGCCTCTGTCCGGAAAGCTGGAGAGGATGGAGACCACGTCCTCCCTTCTTTGGGGGTACTCCCCGCATCGTAGTCACTGCATTTATGGGTTGGGGAGTATTCTCCTGGTTCAAGAGTTTAGGAGGCACATCTGAGATTTGGGGGTTACAGGAGTTTGGAAATGCTGTTTTGTTGTTGTTACCTTAGTTTTGAAAGCCATGCTCCCCTTGCAATGAGTTCTTAGTTTATTGACCACTCCGTGAAGCTAAAACCTGCACATCAAATTGTCCAAGGGGGCAGGAGTTTGCCCAATTAAGCCTATCTTGGCTTCAGTACTCACCGAGGATACACGGTAGAATCGGCCGTAGTTTACAGCAGTGCGTGGGTCTTACAGTTTCAGGGTCCAGCTGGCTGTCGGGCAGCCTCCAGTGAGCAGTGTCCTCGTTAGTTCTGTGCTACATTTAGTTGAGCTGGAAGTCTCTGCCCCGGATTTAATCACAAGCCAGGTAGTCATGGAGATGACATCTAGCCTCTGGCTGCCTGGTAAACTACATGCAAATGGTGAAAATAAAACAAACAAGGTATGCAAATTAACTTCCGGAGTAAATAAAAGACTTTGCCGCCAGGTCTCCTGACTAACTGCTTTTGGTCCAGGGATGTTTATTAGGATTCACAGTGATTTGAAAAATATCATAATCACAACCATTGTCTCAATGCTTGTTTTATTGTTTCTTGTTTATTTTTGTCTGTTTCAGATATATCAGCACTCCTATACTGGATATTATGTCCTGAGCAAAATTCCTCATGGGTAAGATTGTTCTTTCATTTTCTTTTAACGTGAAATCTGCAAAACAAAGCGCAAAGCAGAGCACTGACTAGTTGCTTAATTCTTAGGGCAGGAAATGAGCCACTTTATTTCTTGACAGCAAAGTGTCCCAATGCTGTGGGACCTCCGTGATGCCTCCAGGGCCGAGGGGGTCACTTGAGTGCAGTTTCCTGCCCATTTGTGAAGCCCCCCTTCCTGGAACAGCTCCACCACCTCCTTCTCTGGTTCCCAGGTTTGCAGAGAAAGATTCCCCTTTCCCCCCGCCCCACTTTGTAATCAGCTGTGGCCCCTCTAGGGCATGGTGATTCGACCTAGGATTCCAAGCAGGTTTCCTGGTTTTATATACATAATAGAGAGGGCAGCACCCTAAGCTCATCTTGTTTCTCAAAAATGCAAGATTTGGGACCCAAAAGTGTGAGTGGGGAGGAAAGACATGAGTGCAAGCGTGATTTTGCTGAATTTTCAGTTCTGGGTAGACACAGCCACACACAACGTGGGGTGCATTATCGGGAGCTCATCTTTGGAGTCCGGAGGTGTTAAGACATGATTGAAGTTTGGGGAAGCCATTTGTTGAGTGGGCACTCGGAAAACCACTTGCAGAGCAAGGAGAGTATGGCAGGGATGGCTTTTACTGCTTCCATTTTTATTCTTTCTTTCTCTCCCCTCGTCTTCCTCCTTCTTCCTTCTTCCTCCCCTCCCCCACCCGCCTACAACCCCTCCGCCCTCACCCCTGCCCGTGTTCTTGTTCCCACCTTTTCCTTCTCCTTTATACCCTCCACGGTTTCTCTCACTTTTTTTTTCGAAAAGGTGAAGTGCTCAGGAAATGTTCAAAGAAATTGGATTGTGCTGCTGGCAATGTTGTGTAAATTCCCGTGACTGTTTACGGGGAGGCATCCTAATTTTCCTAAGCAAATTTAAACAAACAGCAGGAGTTGCTAATAAGTATTGTTCCTTAGGAGAGCATTAATCACAGCATCTATGTTTCACAACTGCTGCTGTCTGTTTTCTACTAAGTTTAGGTAGAATATGAGCATATCCTTGGAAAAAAAACTTGGGGAAAATAATTTCATTTGATAAATGAAAGATACATGTAGACATGTGGCCAAAGGTGATTAATCGTTTCCATTAGACTATTAGAAAAATCAAGCCCCGAGAAAACAAAGTAGTGAAAACAAAGTATCCATAGGTGTTTTTTTTTTAAAGCATAGTTCAAATAGAAACTCAAATGTTTTTCACTAAGGAGGAATTATTCTATTATTTTTCAAACAGATATGCATCTTCAAAGGTCACGGCAGGCAGGAGTATAATTATGCCTTGAGATTTATCTACCCCTTCTGGGAACAATAGAATTTATTGTGGATGATGGATATTTCATTTCATCTTATATAAATTTGTAAAACTCAAAACTTGAAAAGCATTTTGTGCTTGACACATGGTGTAAATATTTTACTGCATCAGTTAGAATTTAAGAGAAATAGGTTCTGAGAACCTGGCACAAGAGTTTGCCAAACCAGCCACAAACCGAAGGACAAGGTGGTGTGTGCTGAAGGCTTGGTTTCAGCGCTCACGGTGAGGATGATGATCCCTCCATAGAGGATGCCAACGAAGCGTGAGCTGCTTTTGGTATTTTTAAAATAATCATAGTAATAATAATTGCCATCATGTATTGAATGAGTCTCAAGTGCCCCTACCCTAGCACATCAGTCCTGCAAAAAAGCATTCTTCTCCGCCTTTTACAGTGAGAACTCTCTGTCATCTCATAGCTGGTGCCCAGGAGAGCTGGAATCCAGCATAGCCTGGCTCACTCTCAATCCTGTGCCATCAAAACAACAGCCTTGGGTAAAATTACAGCTGTAAATATCAGATTTTTAGTGGTGCTAATTTATTGCTTTTCTAAGTGTTACCGAACCAAACTTGGGTCCGCTCGCCTACACACAGTAAAGCCAATCTACTGACACCAGGTTGTGGTGAAGGAAAGTGCAGCGTTTACTTCAGGCACCAAGCAAGGAGTCCAGGTAGCTAGTGCATAAAAGGCCCAAACTCCCCAAAGGCTTCAGGAAAAGGTTTTTAATGACAGGATGAGAGAGGGGGGTTGTGGGGTGTGTGATCAGCTCGTGGACCTTCTTCTGCTTGGCTGGTGGTGAGGTAATTGGGAGTCAACATCATCAATCCTCTGGTTCCACCTGGTCTGGGGTCTACGTGCTTGTGGGCAGCGTGCAGTTAACTTCTTCCACCTGGTGGGGGTTTCAGTATCTGCAAAACAGCTCAAAGGGCACAGTTCAGAATATTATCTACAGCCCTTGAGGAGGAACTGAAGGTCCTTGACTTTGTTTAATGGCTAAACTATTATTATTTTGTCTTGTTTTACTGTTTTCCTTTCTTTCTGCATTTTCTCGCTTCTCTGATTAAATTTACTTGTTGGAACTTGCAGAAAGCCTAGGTATGCTACAGATTTTCTACAGACAAGAGGCAGGCAGAAGGCATGGGGCGAGGGGTCTGTTCTGGGGAGGCCCCATATGGTCCTGCTTAGTTACATAAGGACTCTTACAAGATTGAAAGATGTAGCAGATTACTTGTTACATTTATGGGAAACAATCTCTGGAAGATGAGGATGTCTATGGTTCATCACCACATAAACTGACAGCTTCTCCAAACACGGCATTGCTCGACCGTTTATGCAAAATAAATGAATTAATTAATTTCAAGTATTGTCAAAATCTTATTTGTATTAATGAGACAGTGGATTTCCAAACTGGATGGGACTTTAGGCTTGGAGCTTTTGCAGCTTCAGTCTCCAGAATGGGTTTGTTGAGCTCAGTCAGTTGTGCCAGAGCTCCACCAGTTGGCAAGGGGAGAACACAGCCCAATAGCTGGGTTTGGGGTATCAAGGAAAGCACAATTGTCTTTTTAAAATAAAACTATCTCTATTAAAATATTTAAATTTACATTACTCATAGAACCAAAAATCTGAGAGCTTCTCTTGATACTTCTGGAGTCACAGATCTGTATCTTTTTCTCAAATTCTCACCTCTCGTTTCATCCCTCTCTCCCCTCAATTCCTCTCTTCCAGCCAGAGGCCATTCAGTATGGATGGGATTATTTGTCCTTTATAGCTTTTTTTTCCCCCCTTGGCTTCAGACTTTCCAACCAATCACAGATAAAGATCAAATTAATTTTTCAGTGCCCTCTAAACTCTGGTTTCCTTCCTTTTTCCAATGACGGAAGAATCTGGGAAGGGGGTATCCTCTTTTCTGTCTCTTCCACGAGCCGTAAAGAGGCCTTCGTGTCCTGTGTTTAAATTCCTCCTCCTCCAGCTGTGACCTCTGCAGCTGGAGCCCACTAGAACCCCGTGTGCATGTAATGGCTTGGGTTATAATGAGAATGCCGAGCCAACTGAATTTTCATTTATTCAGAGATCTAGAACCTAAGGGTAGTTGCGTTTGACTTTCACATACTAAATTTTCAAAAATTGTATTCGTAAAGGACGTGTCTTTTATGTGAATTTGTTTATTAAGCCAGAATTAAAGCTATTATTTTTAACATAAAGTGTTTCACTAAGTCTTTATATCAGAATGTCAACAAAATAAAGCAGTCTTTCATAATAGAGATTATAACCAGCTAAATGTGCTCTGTTAAGGGTCCATTGTGTGTTTTCCTAGCAGTCTTTGGTAGACTTGGCTGTTTCTTGACATTTTCCTGACATGACTCTTTTTTGGATTAGTTTTCCCATTGGCTTGAGTGCTTTTTTTTAGAAAAACTATATTTCTATATATTTATAATTTCTTATATCTTTTAGGATCTTTCTGAAAATCATATGGGCTAGAGAAAATCAATCCTTCTACAACAGAAATCAATTTTAAGAAAAATTTGGTATACCCCGTAGTTATGTAGCATTGGCGTTTTGGAGTTTGGCAAACAGAGAAATAATAGAACAGAAACTGAGACGTATTCAGAGGCATTTTTGTTTACATGTCAGGCCATCTTCTGTGGATATTGTTGCCCCAACCTTGCTTATTTACCTGTACCAAACACATTGTACAGAACTGTGTTCCTTTGGCATTCTGGTTGACTTATGAAGTCACATTCTGCATCTGTGAAAATAATAAACTGAGGCATAGATTCCTTCTGCCCAGGGTTACTGTCTAACTTTATAGTCTGGGATGCAGAAGAGCATTCCTTTTATTTAGAAAATAGAAATCTAGGTTGACAACATAGCACAATGCCCAGTACCTTGCCTGATATCATGACCCAGGAGTTAAGAGCTGAAGCCCTGTGGTCCCATAGACCTTAATGTGAATCCCAGTCTGCAGCTGACTCTTGGCTGTGTGACCTTGATAGTTGCTGTACTTTGACGATCTTAGTTTCCATATTTTAAAAAAGATGTTAATAATAGTGCTCACCTCATAGGCACATTATAAGAATTAAGTGGAATGATACATGCAAAGTGCACGGCAGAGAATTTTGCTTCTAGTGAATGCCTGGGAATGTTATTCTTCATATTGTAATATATCCCCAATATATATTTATAGTCTTGTAATTAAATTTTTTTAGACTTTACTTTCTAGCCAGCTCAAATCCTTTTTGTTACAAGGAGAGGAATGATATAACCCCTACAATAATAAAATCCCGTTTAATCATTTTTCAAAGCTAAGACTTGTTCTGTGACACTCAGGTGATTTTGATGCCCATGTGATTTTTTTAAATTAATTAATTTATTTATTTATTGGCTGCATGGGGTCTTTGTTGCTGCGCACAGGCTTTCTGTAGTTGCAGCAAGCGGGACCTACTCTTTGTTGCGGTGCACAGGCTTCTCATTGCGGTGGCTTCTCTTGTTGAGGAGCACAGACTCTAGGCACGCAGGCGTCAGTAGTTGTGGCATGCGGGCTCAGTAGTTGTGGCTCACGGGCTCTAGAGAGCAGGCTCAGTAGTTGTGGTGCACAGGCTTAGTTGCTCCGCGGCATGTGGGATCTTCCTGGACCAGGGCTCGAAACCGTGTCCCCTGCATTGGCAGGCGGATTCTTAACCGCTGCGCCACCAGGGAAGTCCTGCCCATGTGATTTGAATTTATCTCTTAAAAGAGATGTCTGTAGCTTCAACTATCTACAGTTCTCAATGCTCAATAAGTTCTTTTTATCTCATCTCAATCTGACTTACTGCAATTAATTTTTAAGACTTTCTTGTTTTGCCTCCAGTGGAAGCAGAAAAGACAGTATAAGTCAACAAACATTTATTGAAATGCTGTATTGAGCAACAAAAGCACAGTTGCTATCCTTAAGAAGTTTAAAATCTTGTTGAAGAGGAAAGACACAGACTTATATAACAATATAAAATTAAGTGCCTCAAATGGGTATTTTAAACACTGAACACAAAAGAAGAGATGTCATAAAGGATCTCAGAAAGGAAGTCTGGCTTGAGTGGAGCCTTATAATTGAGTAAGTTTGGTTTGGTTTGGTTTGGTTTGGTCTAATAGATGGAGACAGAGAGGAGATGTTCCAGGTCGGGTAAAGCATTAAACAGGCTTGACCTTTTCCACGAGCCAGCATCTTCCTGGAGTTAGTGGGGTGCCAGGCCAGGCCCGAGCAGGGCTCTTCTCATGGGGCTCTGCATGGGGAGAGATAGGGTTGGGTGGGTTTAGGGTGAGCCTGGCGTGTGGGAGACCTAAACCCCACCCCGGTGTGATGGGTCTTTCCACTAAGAACACACTGAACACCGAGCGGAAGAGAGGCGTGGTGAAGGTGGCGGGCGTAGATTCGTTTTATGCGTGTGTGTAGAGAGAAGGAAAGGATGATCAGGAACATGGAGCCAATTAGGAGACCCGGTGGGGAGCAGTGAAGGCTCAAGCGTAGAGACCACATGATTGGGATTATGGGCTCTGGTGTTCACTTGGAGAATGAAGACAGATGCCAAGGGTTTATACTCCATGTCCCTCTAATTAAATCTGTGGCAGCCTGTGCCTGTGTGAGTTGAGCCTGATGCATGAGAATATTGAAAGTAGTGAGTTCATGAGGGCAGCGGGCAGAATCCCAGCAGTGTCAGTGTCTCCACATCTCCTTCCCCAGGACCCTGCACCGGACCTTCCACTCAGACACACTTCGCTCTGCAGAGCTGCCGGAAGTTGCATGAATAGGATTGCTTGTAAACCTTGAGGAAGTGCCAAAATGTAGGAGAAAGAGAGTTCTTAGAATGGCATTTTACGTGTCTACCGTGGCATCCGGCAGGGAGAGTCCTGCTGTTATCGGCATTCACAGTAATTTCAGAACTGTGGACAGCTCCGAGCTCTCCTGTAGGACTTGGTCTTAGCTGCTTCCCCGTCTCCGGCTCCCTTCCCCTCCAGGCCTCCCTCCTTCTCTCCCTTCCTCCCCTGAAATCCAAACTGTTAGCAAGCACTATCAAAATAGCATGAACTTTAAAGTCAAATCTATCTGGGAATAAATTCCCAGGCAGCCTTTCTACCTGTGTAATCATGGAAAACTTTCTTTGCTTCTCTCGGCTCTATTACTCCGCACATATGATGGAAATAAAATGCCTGACTGATAGGGTTCATGTAAAGGTTATGAAATACTGTAGGATGACGAGATGGTGCATTTAAGTGCCTATTTTGGAGTGCAGAAAGCACTACGGGCTTTTTTCATGGTGGAATCAAGACCTTCCGTTATACAACCAAATCTAATTAATCTCCCTCCCCGCAATTTCCCTACCTTTAGACAGAAAATAAATGTCATCCTCAGTGCCAGCTCTGATCAGTTCTAATGGCTTCCTGGAGCTCTGAGTTTAAAGGTGGTCTAGAGCTATGCCTGGGCTCTGTGGGGAAGGAAGCCGTGATCGACGGGTAGGGGGTGGCGGTGGAGGGGAGTGGAGGTGCACGTGAAGCCTTCCAGGTGCCGGACCTGCTTGCCCCAGGGACCGCATTGGTGGTGTGTGCCATCACTGCCCCCCACAGGACCTGCTCCCGCCTTTGCTCCCTCCGTCCTTCACCCCACCCTCCACACGCCGCCAGAAACTTCCCGCTCAGGGTGTCCAGCTCCTTCTGAGCCTTCAAGCCCCGACATCAAAACCCTCCTCTAAACCCCGCCCCCCCCCGCGCAGCTCCCTGCGCCCCTGGAGTAAGATTGCCTCTCATTTCACACTGTAATGTATCCTTGCGTTACATTGCTAGTTACCTTGTCGTGGGTATATAATGTTTCTGAACAGAATGTTTAGAAATGTTTTCAATATGCATTTACTGCCCGGCACATTTCTCTCCTGAATTCTAAGGTGTCAGAAAGAGGGGCTTTGCTGGCAGGGGCTTGGCCTGTGTCTGTGGCCCTGGTGGCCGTTACCCAGGGTGAGAACAGGGCTGCTCAAGAAAAACCACAGGAGAGGCTGCACCCGTAGATCTGAGCTACCGGCAGAAGAGCCACTAGCCACATGGCAAAGGGGTTCTTCTCCACGGAATCATCTGCTGTCCTCAAAAACTTGCCTACCACATCTGAAGATTTTCAAGCAGACAAACCCGTTCGGAAATGAGGTGAAGATATGTGTGATGCGTCATTTTGTCAGGCGCCTTGTGGAACCTAAACTTGTATGTTCGTATCCTTGAATTGTTCCCAACGCAAGAGGGAGTCCATAGATGTTGGCTGACAGTTGAGGAAGTTAGTCAATTAATTAAATGACATTGTCTAGTATAAGAAGATGCGAGCCTGGGACCCACCCCAAATCAGTTAGACCAGAGTCTCAGAGGGTGGGACCTCACGAGAGTTTTTTTAAGTTACTCAGGTGTTTCTAGTTTGGATATCTGGGGTCAGCTGGTCCTACCCCACTTCTTCACTTGCTCTCGTCGCTAAGTGACCCCCAGGATTTTATCCGGAGCTGAGAAATAACCCTTCTATTTCTGGGAAAAAATGACAAACATTTCCCCAGAAACACTCATCTCCTTGTCCTCTCGGCAGAGAAATAGTGGCAGGTCGCAGGTTAACAGCGTTCTTGGAGATTTCTTTAATGAAATGCATTAAAGGCTCAATAGCACTGACGTCTGCACCACGGGGATGAGATACAGCCTTGCGCTTTTGTCTTCTGAGTTCATCCCCAGAACGGGACGGCGATGCGCGGGCCCATTCTGGGTCTGGGCCGGAGTTTGACGTGAGCGCCACCTAGTGGGCCCAGCCTGGAAGCCGCCTGTTCCGATTCGTGCGTTTCGGAGCTCAGCTGCTCACCAGCGTCTCTTGAAGAATCACAGGGCCGATTCTAAGTCACACAAAATTAGAGGCAACTATGTTGAACCCTTTCCACTGGGCCTGAGTGTCAGTCACCTGAGACGACTCTGTCTGCGTCCCCGAGGTCAGCTCTGTTCTCGTTCACAGGCCTTTTCCTAAAGAGAAAAGGCTGGCGCGCGTGGCCGACGGCCGGAGGCTTTGCGGCAGCGTGTGCTGCGCCGTCCGCTCCCGCCGCAGGGTGACGGGCACGCGCCCCCGCCACGGGCCGGGCTGTACTAGCCGCGGACGGAGAGTGGGACGGCCACGTGTGTCGCTTGCTGTCTCGTCTATCGTGTCCTCTCTTCACATCACCTTCCCTCTGATCCAGGCGGTCCCTACGGGGGCTGGACACAAAGCTCCTGCCTTATTTACTTCAGTGACATTCGCGTAGATTAAACCTCAAGGACAGCCTTGTCCAGAAAAGCGGCAGTCAAGGACAGCGGGATGGGTGGTCATCCAGACCCTAGAGAGACAAGGATGCGCTGGTCACAGCTATATAACTACAGCCTCATTGCAGCATAACTTATTTATAGTAAAACTCACACTTTTTTTTTTTTTTTTTTTTTTTTTTTTTTTT
>NC_041218.1:3422644-3453226 GCF_002837175.3 Physeter macrocephalus | reverse complement strand
CCGGGGCGCGAACCCGGTTCCCCTGCATCGGCAGGCGGACGCGCAACCGCTGCGCCACCGGGGAAGCCCAAAACTCACACTTTTTAAATGAGAAGTTTTCATTATGTTTTGACTAATGGGTGCAATCATAGAAGCACCTCCACCACCAAGAGAGGGAACGTTTCCATCTCCCCAAAGCACTCCGCATGCCCGCCCTCCACCCACTGTGGCTGCCCCTGGCGTCCATCCCGGTAGTTTTGCCTTTTCCAGAATGTCTTATGTGCGGAGTCATATTTACGTAGTCCTGTGTGAGTGGCCGCTTCGTTAGCGTGACTGCTTTTGAGGTTCACCCACGTCACTGCCGGTGCAGGTAGGTCATTCTTTTTATTGCTGAGAAGTGGTCCCGTGAGTGGATAGACTAATTTGTTTATGTGTTCGCCATGTAACATTTGAGTGGTTTCCAGCTCGGGGCTGTTATGAGTAAAACTGCTGTGAATGTTTCCATGCAGAATTTCTTACAGGCACGTTTTCATTTTTCTCGGGTAAACAGCTAGAGGTAGAATGGCTGGGTCGTACAGTAAATGTATAATTTGGTAAGAAACTGCCAAATTGCTATCCAAGGTGGCTGTTTAGACCCCCTTTTTTAAACTCCCTACCGCATCAGGCTGGGATTTTTGTCCCCATCCTCCCCCTGGTCCCTGCGCGAGGCCCGCTGATTTGCTTGCCGGGGTTCCTGCCCGGGGCCGAGCCTGTGCCTCTCCTGCCCCGACGTGGGCACTCGGGGGGCCTTCCAGCCGGGTCCCCACGATCGTTCCCTTTGCAGCGCTCTGTAAATGACGGGTCCTTGGGGAAGTAGGTGGCGAGCAGGGTGGAAACTTCCTGAAGAGGCTGTTCGTGGGCGGCCCTGGCACAGACCTCAGGAGTGGTTAGGAGGACTCCGGCCCCAAGCATCACTCACTTCCTGGACCGATTGACTTAGGAGGAGGGGTCTCTTTTTGAGAATCACCTCTCACTGGCGGAGGGACCAGGTCCAAAAGTGTGCACGTTCCAGCAGCTTGGCGCCGAGCTGGGTCTGCCAGCTGCGTCAAGGCCGAAGGGGAGCAGGGACCCCGCACCCAGCGTCCGGCATCTGTGCGGCGGACCCTGCCTCTGACCTCCGGGTTCCCATCTAGGCTAGCAAGGGGCACGGCAGGCTTTGTCGCGCATTCCCGTCTGTCTGTTCTTGCGCCTTGACTACAGCGGGAAGGAGGCAGGCCACAGTGTTGGTCCTCCAGAGGACAGCCCGTCCAGGCTGTGTATTGGGCTAATAAGCACTTCTGAAGCTGCTCACGGTGGACGAAAGAACATAAGCTGTGGCGTTTCCTCATTGAGAAGGCCTCCTTCCCAGGCCTGAATTGTACAGCATTCGGTGGAGATGACACAGCTGTTTGTTCAGGTGAAGCTTTCGGCTCCCAGGACTCAGCTCGGCCAGCACCGCCTGCCGCCAGTGGGACGCTCAGGGGCAGGTCGATGCACTGCCGGGGCCGAGGCACCTGGATTAAGAAGTCACACAACAGTAAGGCTTCTGCCTGTCTGGACTGGAAATGAACAACCCTCCCCTATAGCTCTGTGTTCTCTCCATCCAACAAGACCTATGGAGTTTCCCACACTGCAGGGGGAGGGCTGGGGCCCACGAACCCTGTAGAGCGGGGGTCCCCAACCCCCGGGCCACGAACTGGCACTAGTCCGTGGCCTGTTAGGAACCGGGTCACACAGCAGGAGGGGAGCGGCGGGTGAGCCAGTGAAGCTTCGTCTGTACGCGCAGCCGCTCCCCGTCGCTTGCATTGCCACCTGAGCTCCACCTCCTGTCAGCATTATGGTGAGTTGTATAATTATTTCGTTATATATTACAATGTGATAATAACAGAAATAAAGTGCACAGTAAACGTAATGTGCTTGAATCATCCCAGAACCATCCACCGCCCCCCGCCCCCCAGTCATTGGAAAAACTGTCTTCCGTGAACCTGGTCCCTGGTGCCGAAAAGGTTGTGGACCGCTGCTGTACAGGGTTAGCTGGTCCGTGAACTCAGACGTGTGGACACCGGCGCCCAAGTACAAACAGAAGGCCAAGGCTTTTCCATCTCTCTGCACATCTTTGATTTACCACATCATGGCCCTGACGTACATTTCTATCGACATTCCAAGCACTTGGACGGGCTTTTGGGGCAGTGCTAACAAACACGGCTTCCTCCCAGGCCCCCTGCACAAACGGCCCAACGTGGAAAGTAAGGAGAGAAAAAAGTTCAAATCCGGGCTGATGTGAGCCTCACACTTAAGCGTCAGTGGTGTCAGAACTAGAATTCCTGAACCAGGACTGAAGCTAAGGGCAGACGTCCTGCTGAGGCCCGTGAACATGGCCCCAGGGAGGGTGCGGCCATCCTTTGCCGGCCCCTGCTCTGTCTCCCTTACTTGCAGGCCACAGGCAGCCCTCGGGATCTTTCCTCTGCTTCTCTCCCTGCGGCTCCCTACTGCTGACCTCGTGACGTCCGAACAGCATCCAGCTCCCGGGCTCCGTCCACTCGGCTCGAAACCATTTCACCCAAACTGCCCTGCCCAGACTCGCCCATCACTCCAGGCGGGAGCCACCCTCGTTCCACTTCCCGTCTTTGTCACCTCGGTGCCTCAAATGAAGCTCTTTCCTTATTCCTCTATGCGTGTCTTTAAAAACCGTACCGGGTAAAAGCTCCAGCGTAGGCCCAAATTCCTTTCTGCTCCCTGATCTCTTGATTTCATTTATGAATGAATGAATGAACCTTCGAATGCATATGTAGGCATTTCGTGAGCTTTATCATGCGTCTGATTCAGAGACCTTTATATATGGTAGCTTATCCTGTACTCGTAACAATGGTGAGGTGTAGGTCTTAGCCCCACCTCCGAGATGAGAGAGCTGAGGCTCGAAGTTGGAGTAACCTGCTCAAGGTCACACAGCTGGTTGTTGGCCAGGACTTCAGCGGGGCTCTTGGGCTCCAAGCGTAGCATCCTCTCTGTGACATCACTTTGCTCTGCGTTCCAGTCTGACGAGAGACACTGGGCGCGCTGAGCATCCCGGGCTTCGTTTTGCGGAGGTAGCTCTTCCTCCTTGTGTTGAGGGCCCTTTGAAGCACGCAGTAGGGACGGTGGTCACTCGCTCTGAGGTCCGGGGCTGACCCAGTAACCAGCATTGTTTGGCCAGCGGAGGGGACTTGGATGGGTGCCTCTGCTCAGCATGTGTCTGCATGGCCGCGAGCTGCAATGTACGTCCTGTTTGACATCGGAGAGTAACAGGTAACATCGGTGCTGTTTTGATTTGACAAACAAAAGATACCTGAAGCAAAGAAGTGACCCCTATCAAAAGAAAATTATACATCATCACACGTTAAGCATAAACATGCTAAGAGGCCGGACAGGAGGATACCCCGAGGGCCCTGTGTGTCCCTGGTGCTCCCGGACCACCCGCCGGGGACCACGGCTCCAGGCTAGCCCCCTCCAGTCTGCTGTGCATTGTCCCATGTGTCGGCTACCAAGACAGCATTACCTCCTAGAGGAGAGGCTCTGGGGTTTGGAAGCAGTGAAGGGGTGCTTTTCCCAAAAGAAAGTCATCCCTGGGCGTCTCTGTCCCGTGAGGAAGCGCTGAGTGTGCACCTCGGTGGAGGTGACCTTTCGAACCTGGGCTGAAGATCACGGAGCTGGGTTCTACTGTGTGACCTCGGGCACTGCCCTTGGTCTCCTTGTTCCTGGAGCTAAAGGCAACTGCTCCAGATGCTCTAAAGGGCTGTCAGAGTCTTATGTGACTTTGGAAAGACCTAAGAATATTTTTTTGGTTTTGCATTAAAATTCCTACTTCCATGTGTTGAGCATACCTGAGCTCTCAAATGACCATCCCCTGTCCCCCCACCCCCCGCCGCCGCACTTTCCCAGGAACCCCGAGAAAAAGAGGGAAAACTTGTCTTTTGAAAGTCAAGGAAATCCGATGGCACTGATTGCCCTAGTCCCTGTGGGAACAGCCCAGGTATTTATCTGAAATTACGTGGCTGGACCACGTGGCGATGCCGAGAACTCATTCCAGGGAGGGAACTCAGGCATGCTTATTTTGTAGGGAATAAAAATCTGCAACAGAAGGCTTGGGTTGAACCCTTTTGAAGAAAGAGCAGGTGAACAGGAAGGTCAATACTCAGACCAGAGAAACCCAGAGCGGCCGAAACAGGCAGTGCGCCCACCTTTGCAGAGGAAAGCTGTCCTTGCCCGTGGAGAGGCCGGTGTCCCTGTCTGAATGCCAGGTCTCATCCCTTCACTGTGTCCAGCTAACCGGGCAGCTTCTGATGACAGTTGAGCTTAACTGATTGATTCACATGAGCCTGGTCAACTGGCCCGTTGTATTTCTCATCAAAAATTAATAGACTACCTTTCTCGGTTATATAAAGATTCTTATGAGTTTGACTAAAACTGGGCTGTAAAAAGTCATCTAATCAAAGTCAATTAAAAGTATAAAGAACTATGTCCTTCAGAAGAACGGGTTCTTAGCACGCAGTGGTAACCACTAAGCACGGGTCTCACTGTTGTCGATGATGGCAGTGCTGTGGTTGGTCTTTATGTTTGACTTTCACCTTCAGACCCCTGTGTTTCACAGATGCTAAACAACGAAACTCCAGTCACGGGAAGTGTTTATTTTCAGAGGTGGGATGCCCTCTGCCACTTGCAACTTCTTGTGGACAACAAGATGCCCATCCTATCAACAACAGGGCATTAAGCCATGCCACTTGTCCTTTGAGTATCTAGTGCTATTTTGGGCAGGATTTTTAGACCCACGGAGAGAAAGGTCTTCTGTCAAAGTGATCATATCATTTTGAGTTCCTAGGTGTCCTTATTATCTTGACATGGACCAAAAAAAACTGACTTTAGTTATATGTCAAATTGTCTATTGCTGATTTGTTACCAAATTAATGCCAAACACTAAGTAGCATTAGAATGGAAGAAATACTTTTTGCCACAAAGCAGAGAATTCAGTCTTGGATAAAGAATGTTTTCCCAGTCTATGGAGAAAAGTCGTGTGTGTGTGTGTGTGTGTGTGTGTGTGTGTGTGTGTGTGTGTGTGTGTGTAGGAGGAGGAGAGAGGGAGAATGCTTCTAAAAAGAAAAATTCTTAATTTAAGTCCACTGCTTTCTTTTTCCCCCAATTAAAGTCAATCTGAAAATCATTTATTTATTTTTTTTTAATTTTTTTAACATCTTTATTGGAGTACAATTGCTTTACAATGGTGCGTTAGTTTCTGCTGTATAACAAAATGAATCAGCTATATGTATACATATATCCCCATATCTCCTCCCTTTTGCATCTCCCTCCCTCCCTCCCTACCCCACCCCTCTAGGTGGTCACAGAGCACCGAGCTGATCTCCCTGTGCTATGCGGCTGCTTCCCACTAGCTATCTGTTTTACGTTTGGTAGTGTATATATGTCCATGCCACTCTCTCACTTTGTCACAGCTTACCCTTCCCCCTCCCTGCGTCTACAGAGTGAAGTAAGTCAGAAAGAAAAAAACAAATACCTAACACATACATATGAAAATCATTTTAAATCATACATTTGTCATGAGAAGCCAGACCTGAAAAAAGATTCCTTTGAAAGTAGAGGCCATTGCTACCAATGTAGTCGTCTCTAAAAGCAGCGTGATACGTGAAATATTTTCAAAAAGAAATGGCAAAAAAATTTCTTTTCCATCCAACTTCAAGGATTCTTCACTAGGTGGAATCAGCCAGAGATGCAGGAATATATCTGCAGAAGGCTTTATCAGCAGGACCTGCTCTGGAAACCTGTGAGTTCTGCCAGCTTCCTACAGGTCCACAAAAGTGGCCCATGGACTGTATAGGGGACATGGTTAGGAAGCTTGATGTAAAGACTCATCCAGATCATTCTCAAGCTGTTTCTCTTTTTTCTACCAACAGGTTGAACTCTTTAAAGAGCCATGTTTTCAAAAAGTTATTCCTCGACCCCAGAAATTTTATGCAATCGTAACCAAAAAAAAAAAAATTGGCTAGCACTGATACAGCAGTTTCTAGGTCAGATATTGTTCTTAGAGCTTTCCATATACCCCTCGTCGAATGCTTACAATATACCTATGATGTAAAGGCTCTTACTGGCCCCTTTACATATTAAAAACCCAGGCGTAGAGGGTACCATGGCACAGCGAGTCAGTGGCAGAGCCAGCATCGCCCCCCAGGCGGCCGGTTGCAGGGATGACTCCGCTAAGGGTGGGCACGCTGCCAGTTTCTGCCGCTCTGGGCTTCTCCTGTCTGCAAGTTGACCTTTCTGTTCACCCCCATCCTTCTTCAAAAGAGTGAATGAGGAGCTCCAGGTCCAGAGGGCAGAGCAACTTTCTCTCCTTTCAGGTGTTCTTAAGCCCCACCGATACAGCAGAAAATAAAATTTAACGCATAACCCGCAAGGAGCAAAGCGAAGAAATATAAACAACAAACTTGTGAAAGTTGGAAAGCAAAGGGAGAGTGGGAAATGATGCAGCCCAAACATAAGGCAGCTGAGTCCCACACCAAGAACTGACCTGGTTCCTCCTAACCCCTCCCCACCCGCCCCCAGAGTGGTCCTCAGCACACAAGGCACAGGCAGTGCTCAGTTTAGACCGCATGGTGCTTCTCCTGGTTGGCTGTGGTCTCCTCCACTCTGGTGGTTTAACCCTTTAGAATATCATCTCTGATGAGAAGGCTTCGGCATGGGCCCCTCCAGCTGCTTTTGGAAAGTCGATGGATGGGCTGTGGAAGAAAACAAGGACCATTTGAAAATTAAGAAGCCATCTGAACCCCGGTTTTCCCTTGCCTACTCCCCTGAAGACCGGAGGTTTATTTCTTGGTCAGGATAGAGCGTAGGCCCTCCGATAGAGGAACACTGGGACAGTTTAAGGTCTGAAACAGGGACGAAGAGTTGCTCGCGCTGGATGGAGAGACTTCCTTCTCTTTCCTTGTCCCAAACATGAGGCAGCTACGCCTCACCCACCGGGGTGGGGACTGAGGGATCCTTTCCAGAAGAAACTGACCAAGCCAGGTCCAGGGCATGCCGACCGGAGGAACCAAATGCCCCGGGCAAACCTTCCCATCAGCTCCTCAGCCCCAGATTCCTAAATGTGGGCCCATGAGAAAGAACATGATTTGACTGAAGAAACCTTCTCACCTGAAAGATAGAAATCAAACCAACAAACAGAAGCAGGTTATTTTGGAGAAAATAGGGATCATAAGAGGAGAAGCAAGTGTTAGGACAAAACCTCTTCTTAACATCCTCAGATAATATGTTACTGTCAAGAGACAAAACAGAACAATACGTACTTTTTTTAATTTCAGAGAACAAAAAGTTCTTAGAAATGAAAAATATGATAGACATGAAACTCAATAGAAAAGTTTAAAGACAAAGGTGAGGACATTTTCCAGAAAATACAACAGAGACAGAGACAGACAGACAAAGAGATGTGAAAAGTGGAAAAGAAGGATGAGATACAGAAAATAGAGAAAAGACATGAAGATTTAGGGGCCCAGCTGAGAAATTTAGAAGCACATTTAGGAGTTATAGCTGAGTGTAACTTTTAATGATACAAATGAACTTATTTACAAAAGAGAAATAGATTCACAGACAGAGAAAACAAACTTACGGTCACCAAAGGGGAAAGGTAAAAAACAGGGGAGGGATAAATTAGGAGTTTGGGATTAACATATAGTAGTGTGTACTACTATTTATAAAATAGATAAACAGCAAAGACCTACTACATAGCACAGGGAACTATACTCAATATCTTGTAACAATCTATAATGGAAAAGACTCTAAAAGAATATATATGTGTGTACATATATCTGAATCACTTTGCTGGACACCTGAAACTAACACAACGTTGTAAATCAACTATATTTCAATAAAAAGTTTAAAATAAATAAACAAATATAAATGTAAGCCCCTGTATCCACTGCATGTGGGAATCTCCTGCTTTCTTCCAGTTCACTCCCTGTGCACACGGCATCACGTCTCACCACATCCTTTCATGGGTTAAACTCATCCTGGAGCCCTGTTGGCTACTAACCGTGGAGCACAGCTCCGGAGCCAGGGCCACGTGAGTAGGAAAAATCCGGGCCGCGCCGCCCAGTCCTAACTGTGTCAGGTGCCACCCAGGTGGGCCTGACTGTGGGCAGGCTGCTGGATTCCTTTCTCCGCAAGCTCAGCAACAGGAGTCACCCTCAGCACACCTCTGGGCTCGGCCTTCGCGGCTTACATACGGGCAGCCCAAGGGGACCGGTGAGTGACGGCCCCGAAGCCCCAGGGGGCTGGACGAGTGTCTGAGAGTTGGAACCTCCTCCCAGGGCCTCCTCGGAATAGTAAGATTGTTTCAGGCCTGGTTCTCAAAAGAAGCCCCAGATTAGATAAAATGTCTGTGTTAAGCCTTTGAACTTGAAAGGGATGACAGACCAGATGGAGGGGCAAGTCTGTGATCAGCGGAGGAGGAGGTGGAGTCCTAGAACCAGCAGTGGAATCTTACAGAACAGAAAGAAATTTCTCTGCAGGCTTCAAACACGGGAGCCGGTACCTCAATCGCGCGCGGGGGTGCTGAGGAGAGACGCAAAGTGACTGGGACTCGTTGTCTTCACCTGGGCCCTGCTTTGCTAATTAGCTGTAGAATCTGAGTCGTTCCCGCTCCAAAGATAGTTTTTCCTCTGTGTGTTCGGGACCATTCTGCGTTCTAATTTGTTGCTTTTCGTTCCCTCCCTGACCTGTTGGAGATTTAATGTTCTCTGGCTTCTCTGGTTGTGCTTTATTATTATTATTATTATTATCAATATACATGGTTCAATTGGTTTAAAATAATTCCGCGACGGGCCTCATCGGTGTCTTCAGATAACAGACCCAGCTCTTGGTCAGGAGCAGCGTTCATCGGGGCCATGCGTACAGAGCCCGGGAGCCCTGCCCCTACATGCATGTAGAACATGTGTGTGGTCAGGTCCTCAGGACTACACAGAGGTGCCATGGCCACCCAGCCTTCCCAGGTGTTCATTCTGAGAGCCAGGGCCAGCCCACGCCATCAGTGTGTGATTCACTGCCGTCAGTGAGATGCAGGGGTATTTAGCTGGGCCAGTTCTCAAGCTTTGGTTTATTTTGAAAACATCCAGAGAGCTAATAAGAATGCATATTTCTAGGATCTCTCCAGAATTAGGTATATTAGGTATGATTCGGTCAGATTTGGTGGGGCAGGGGGGCCAGAAAACCCAAAATAACAGAGGCTTTTACTAAGTAGAACTTGTTCTCTCGCACGTGAAAGTGCAGAGCTGGGTGCCCGGCTGGCGCCCAGGGACCCCGGCCACCATGTTGCCGCCCCAGCCTGGTGGCTTCCACGTTGCGTCTCTTGGTGGCTGCTCCTGGCCTAGCGATCACGTAGGACTCTCAGCCAGCAGGAAAGGACCAAGAGGAGAAGAGCATGCCTTCGTGCCCGTGGCCAGGGCCAGCTGTTGAGGGCCCAGGAGGGATGTTTTTGAGGACAAAAAAAGGGGAAAGGGTGACAACCCACTCTGCACAGCCCTCAGGGGTGGAGACCAGGAATCTGCCTCTTTAAGCAGCTTCCTCAGTAGCCACGATGCAGGGGTCTCTGGACCAGCTGCAGGAGCACTGACCAGCTCACCTGCACTCACAGCCACACACCAGCCTTTGGCCTGCTGAACGGAATGCCAACAGTGCCTTTTACATAAAAATCGAATCTATCCTCAGCACCACCCAGGAAGTGAGCTCCATCATCCTCATCACCAATGATTCCAATGACTTCTCCCAAATATTTGACAACTCAGATACCAACGTCTAACACGTAGGTAGATAAGGTAGGAAAGAGTAAAAGGAGGCGTTCAGAGAGAGAGGGGGACGGGGAGGAGAGGGGAAGAGAGCGGATACAGGGGAAGAAGAGCAGGGGCGAGAAAGAGGCGTCATTCCAGAGCAGCTGGTGGACGCCTCCAGCGACCGGCTCCTGCCGGCCCGCGTCCTGCGCAGGGCACCGTGGCTCCTCTGTGCGGGGAGAAGCACTTGGCCTTTGGGGAGTTCTCACCTTTCCTAACTGTCTCTGCCCATTTAGAAGGGTCGGCTGGGCCCGCGGGGAGGGAGGCTTTCCTTTCGTAGATGCAAGTTCAAGGTCTGCACCTTTCAGGTGACACCGTAAAGACCACTGTGTTCCAACCATCTTAACTGCCCCCCGTGCAATACGTTGTTCTTATTTTCCGTGTACTCATGTTGGAAGTTCCAGTTCCTATGACTGAATATCAAACTACCCCAAAGCTCGGGGGTTTAAATCTGACATTTACTGGGCTCCCAAGTCTGCCGTTTGCGCGGGGCTGGGGCGACCGGCGCATCTCTGCTTTGCGCTGCGGCGTCAGCTGGGGCGGCTCCTCAGGAGGGTCGCTGCCTCCCGTGCCTGGTGGCGACGGCTGTCAGCTGACACCTCGGCTGGGTCTGTCACCTAAAACACCTCGATGTGGTCTCTCCATGTGGCCTGGGCCCCCTTGCAACGTGGTGGCTGGTTCCACCGGCGAATTTCCCAAGAAGGAGAACCGGGGCGCGCAGTACTGCCCTGTGACCCAGCCCCAGGGGTCTCATTTCTGCTGCATTCGACTCTGATGCAGTCAGAAGCACTGCCCGGTTTCAAGGATATAAACTCCATCTTTGGGCGGAAAGCGCCAAGGTTTTGAAAAATCATTTGGGACCAGAAATACTGTTGTGGCCATGTTGGGAAAACCCCATTTGCCACACAAGCTGAAAAGATTTGCTAAGTTTTCTTTCTATGGTTTATATGGTTGTATTCAAAATATATACATATACATAATATGCATTTTTTAACTGCACCTGCACACTTTGTCCTAAAATTCAGATCTGGACTTTCTTGAAGGCCGTGGACAGGGTGTATTATGTGACAGAGCCCCGCTCTCATTGTATGAAAGGTAGGCTTCCTTATCTCAGCTTTCTGTAAGCTTAGAGGTGAGAAATATTAAAAGTTCCTTAATAAGTAAGACGCGTAGCCTCCCATCCAGATATGTACGGTCTACGCGTAAATAGTATGACTTTTTACTACCTAAACCATTCATGGCAAATCTCCCAACTGTCTACCATTTCTACTGAATATCCGATCTATTCTTGGAAGAGATGCTTGAATGGAAAAATATAAATTGTTTATGAAAGCCTTTAAGAAATAGTAGCAACAAGTGTCTTAAGTATAGGAACAGGAAAATGTGACTTTCTCCCCATATCTGTGATAATACTTGCTAGTGATAGCAAGAGTGTTTGGGGCCCTGTGGATTCATGAGCGTTCATAAGTGAAACGGTAACTTCCAGAATCCCCAAGTTGTAACGCTCCAGTCTGCTCATTCTGTGTTTTTATCCTGTTGAAATGTTGGCAGTTTTTCAGTCTAGCTAATGTTTCAGCAATTGCTAGATGCCAGAAACTTGAAGGGACCTTATCATTAATGAACCCCATCTTATTCCAAGACTTCATAGAACCGTTCGTGCTCTTTAGGGAAATTCCGCACACGATGTGCGTTTCATCCTCAAACGCTGCGAGCTGATAAAGGGGTACCGACCACCCTGCTTCCTCCTGAATAGAATGGCGATAAGTGACTCTCAGGACTCACTGACTCAGCGGCGAGCAGCTTCCTCCGGACCCTCGTCGCCGTCACACGCTGCCTTGCTGCACTGTGTGCGACCGACTTTCATGCATCAACTGCAAGGGTTGGTCTTCGGTACGAACTTTGCTTCTAAACCACGGAAGAAAGCTTTCAAACAGCTGAGGAGTTCTAACGTTTTGATTACTTGTCTTTTACACCATTTATGTTCGCTGAAACCACATCTTGGATAAAAGAGTTCCGAGCAATTTGTTCTCTGGGCCAATGACAGCAGATTCTCCCAAAGTTGGAGCTGATGCCCATGAGTTGGCGCAGAGGGTGAAAAGGCGGCAGGAAAGGACGGAGAGGCAATGCAGACCCTCTGAGTGGGAAGAAAGGCAGAGAGCCCTGTTGCGAATTGGCTACGCTCACGTCGATCCACTTCCTTAAAGAGCTTCTCCTGTTCCTCTCAAAATTCCTGTTTTCCCCAGTCTACGGGATCTCATTTCGCTCCTGACACAGACTGAGAAGGAATCACTGACTTCCTTGAAGCCTGTGTTTCGAGGCAGCCCTTCTTCAGTTCTTTTGTTCTGTCCTGGGACTTTACTAAAAAGCAGGAACAAAAAAGCCCTTAAAATGATCAAACACTTTAAAAAAAAATTTATTGACGTAGAGTTGATTGACGATGTTGTGTTAATTTCTGCTGTATAGCAAAGTGACTCAGTTATACACATATATATTCTTTTCTGTTATGGTTTATTACATGATATTGAATATAGTTCCCTGTGCTATATGGTAGGACCTTGTTGTTTATCCATTCTATACATAATAGCTTACATCTGCTAATCCCCAACTCCCAGTCCACCCCTCCCCCACTCCCACCCTCTTGGCAACCACAAGTCTGTTCTCTATGTCTGTGAGTCTGTTTCTGTTTCGTAGATAAGTTCACTTGTGTTGTATATTAGATTCCACATGTAAGTGATATCATATGGCATTTGTCTTTCCCTTTGTTACTTACTTACTATGATGATCTCTAGGTCCATCCATGTTGCTGCAAATGGCATTATTTCCTTCTTTTTATGTCTGAGTAGTATTCCATTGTAGACCTACACCACATCTGCTTTAACCATTCATCTTGTCAATGGACATTTAAGTTGTTTCCATGTCTTGGCTATCGTAAATAGTGCTGCATGTATCTTCCAAATTAGAGTCTTTGTCTTTTCTGGATATATGCACAGGAGTGGGATTGCTGGATCATATGCAACTCTATTTTTAGTTTTTTGAGGAACCTCCATACTGTTTTTCATAGTCGTTGCACCAATTTACATTCCCGCCGACAGTATAGGAGGGCTCCCTTTTCTCCACACCCTCTGAAACATTTATTATTCGTAGACTTTTTAATGATGGCCATTCTGACTGGTGTGAGGTGGTACCTCACTGTAGTTTTGATTTGCATTTCTCTGATTATTAGCAATGTCGAGGATCTTTTCAGGTGCCTATTGGCCATCTGTGTGTCTTCTTCGGAGACATGTCTATTTAGGTCTTCTGCCCATTTTTCAATTGGGTGTTTTGTCGTTGTTGTTATTGAGTTGTATGCGCTGTTCATATGTTTTGGAAATTAAGCCCTTGTCGGTCGCATCATTTGCAAATATTTTCTACCAGTCCGTAGTTTGTCTTTTCGTTTTGTTAATAGTTTCCTCTGCTGTGCAAAAACTTTAAGTTTGATTAGGTCCCGTTTGTTTATTTTTGCTTTCCTTTCTATTGCTTTGGGAGACTGACCTAAGAAAACATTGATAAGATTTATGTCAGAGAATGTTTTGCCTATGCTCTCTTCTAGGAGTTTTATGCTGTCGTGTATTATGTTTAAATCTTTAAGCCATTTTGAGTTTATTTTTGTGCATGGTGTGAGGGTGTGTTCTAACTTCATTGATTTACATGCAGCTGTCCAACTTTCCCAGCACCACTTGCTGAAGAGACTGTCTTTTCTCCATTGTATATTCTTGCCTCCTTTGTCGTAGATTAATTGTCCAGAGGTGTGTGGGTTTATTTCTGGGCTCTCTATTCTGTTCCATTGATCCATATGTCTGTTTTTATACCAATACCACACTGTCAAAAACTTGTGTTTTTTTAAAAAATTTTTATTTATTTATTTATTTTTAGCTGTGGTGGGTCTTCGCTTCCATGCGAGGGCTTTCTCCAGCTGCGGCGAGCGGGGGCCACTCTTCATCGCGATACGCGGGCCTCTCACTGTCGCGGCCTCTCTTGCTGCGGAGCACAGGCTCCAGAGGCACAGGCTCAGTAGTTGTGGCTCACAGGCCCAGTTGCTCCGCGGCATGTGGGATCTTCCCAGACCAGGGCTCGAACCCGCGTCCCCTGCATCGGCAGGCAGACTCTCAACCACTGCGCCACCAGGGAAGCCCCAAAACTTGTTTTTCATGCTGTATGGTGTAAGGTGGAACCTCTAAGAAGGTAAACAAATAGGTGGAAGAAAGCCGAGCGTGACACTGATCATTACAGAGGAGTTATCTCAGGTGCCCAGGCTGGCACAGCTCACTGTGAACCCAAAGGGTATCTACACTGGCACCCCACCTGCGGAAGATTACCTGAACCCGAAGGAGCCTGAGAGTGCTGAGAGCTTTAGACCACACAGACCATCTTACTTTGGCAAAACCTCGAACAATGAATTATGCCCACCTCTCCCATCCCCCACCTCTTCCACCATCAGCAGCAGTAACATCGTAGCAGTCACACCTCTGCCCTGATTTCCAGGACCCAGGTGCTGGATCTGCTCCCTTAAACCTCACAGTAACCCCGTGGGAAATGACCCCATCTCACAGAGAAGAACATAGAAGCTCAGAAAGGTTAAAGGCCACACAGCTTATAAGTGGAGACATTGGAATTCCAGCCCATGTCTGAATCCAAAGGCCACATTCTCTCCTACTGAGAACAGCACAGAGTTAGGGCCTTGCTTCCAAAGAGCCCCTTTGTAATTTCACCTGAGAGCAGGTGACACGTGTCATCACATTGACTGCATGTCTACTCTGAGAGAGCAGCGCCTGGAGGAAAGGGACCAAGAAGAGGCATGTGGTGATGTAGGAAAAAAGAAGATGGAAAGTTCTGGGTTGTGCAAGCCGTGTAGAGTGAGCAGCCTTACGTGGCACCATGGGGTGGGGGTGAGGGTGGGACCTTCTCTGAGCAGCAGAGGGTGATGCCGAAAACTCACCCTTTGTGCACTGGTGCCAAATCGAATCTTGAAGACAGAGTTGTGGGTGAAGTAGAAAAGAACAGCTTTATTGCTTTGCCAGGCAAAGGAGGACACAGAAGGCTCGTGCCTCTCAAAACCGAGTGCCCCAGCCTAGGAGGATTTGGTGAGTTTTATAGCATTGGGTTAAAGGCAGGGTTGCTACTAAGGATCAGGGTGTGTGCAGGGCCTGCATTCCTTTAATCTGGCCTCAGGTGGTCTCCTGATGAGCTTCTCTGGTTCTCAAGTTTATCAAACTGTGACCTTCTCTGGGATGAAGAATGCTTCATCAACTAGTTAACATCTTCCATTTGTTGGGGGTTTTAGTTCTATAAAGAGCTCAAAGATATTGTTCTGTGTATCCCTTGAGTGGGAACCAGGACCCTGCCCCAAGGCTGCACTAGTGTTTCGTGGCTGCTCCTCCCTTGTATTCTGCACCCCCTCCCTTCCCTGATCAGCAACTGTTTGGATCCGCACTTTGGAACTCAGGGAAGGTCATGGAGGCTGGAATCTGTTCCCCACAACCAAGAAACAGGGGACACAGAGAGGCTTTCGTGCCCAGGAGCCCCATAGGATCCTGCTTGGTTTCAAGGAGAGGGCTTTCTGGAGGGATTGGAGGCCAAGCTGAGAGGCACCCAGAACCTAGCTGGTTAATTTTGACCAGGGCTGGCTCCTTTAGTTTGGTTAACCAAACACGCACTGGTCCCTGGCTGTGGTGGGGCCAAGGACAGCGGGTGGGCTCCTTAGTCCTGCAGACTTCTCTCCACTTCCATCCAGTGCAGCAGCCTGTGGGCTCAGGCTTGCTGCTGCTGTTGTCAGGTTTGAGATCAGCCACCCTTTCCAGGGAGGAGGCATGGGAATTCCAATTCAGGGAACGCATCTGGAGGAAGCTTTAGAGCATGAAGCCTTGGCACTAGGTTGTTAGCCGAACAGAAGTAACCTTGAACCTAGATTCTGCACATGAGGCTTGATGCCCTGGAGCAGCCACAGTGAGGACTCCTCCTCCCTTTCCCCCTCCCACTCCGCCTTCCCCTGTCTTTCCTCCTCCCCCTCCTCCCCCTCCTCCTTTTTTCCCTCCCCCCTCCCACTTCTCTCCCTCCTTTACCTCCTCTTTTCTGTTCTTCCTGTTTTCCTCCTCTTCTTCTTCTTCCCTTTCTCTTACCCTTCCCCCACTTCTTACCCCCTTCCTCCTCCTGCCCTCCCCCTCCTCCCCTCCCCTTCCCACTTCCTGTCCCAGCTTTATTGAGCTGTAACTCACACACTATACAACTCATCCATGTAAATTGTATGATTCAGTGGTATTTTGTATTCCCAGAGTTGTGCAGCCATCACCTCCATCAGTTGTAGAATGCTTCCTCACCCCCAGAATACACTTCAAGACTTGGCTAAGGCTCCGGACCCCTCTCCACCCCTCCCCACCTCCTCCTTGAACAGGTCTAGACACTGGGTATACAGTGACAAATAAGACACAAGTCCCCTTTTATTAAAAAAAAAAATCTTTCTGCGTGACTTTCTTTAGTACTTGTATTTGTGACCATGTATGTTACAGTATCCCTGTAGATGGGGTGGGGGTTACATCATGAATGTTTCAGAACAAGCCTCCCCCGAGTCACTCTTTCCATGGGTAGAGCATCTCTGCCTCAAAACTTCTATATCCAGATCTTTCACGAGGAAAGGAACTTCTGATACACCATGGACATAGAAACATCTTAAAATGAATAGTAGGATATGTACTCAAATGTTGGCCAATCAGGAAGGGTTTTTGCCTATAAGGATTCCTGCCCTCGATAACTTAACTGTGTAATTTAAGATATACATAAAAAAATGATAATGCAAATCTTTAAGTGCTGTATCAGCTTACAGTATTACTGACCATCAACAATGGTGATTAGACTAGATCCCATTTGTTCATCCATCCATCCATTTATTCATTATTCAGTCAATACATATGGATATCTACAATGTGTCAGACACTATTCCAGGACTAGGAGTGTATCTTATATTTTTATATTACCCACCATGCAAAGCACATAGGAAGACTCAGAAAACACTTATCATTTAATATTGAAAATGCTATTTGGGGGGACTTCCCTGGTGGTCCAGTGGTTAAGACTCCACGCTCCACTGCAGCGGGGCACGGGTTCAATCCCTGGTCAGGGAACTAAGATCCCGCATCCTGCACAGTGCGGCCAAAAAAAAAAAAAAGAAAATTCTGTTTTTTGCTGTCTTTCACCACAAAAGTTTAGGAGCCAAAAAAGTAATTTTTTGCTTTTCTTTTCCAAATGCTGTTTTTGTTGGGAAGCTTTTCGATCCCCTGAACTAGCCTCGGAAGATAAATGAGTAAACTTCACTACATTAATTTACATTTCAAAATTCATCATGATTTATGCCCTATTTTGTTTATTGCTCAAATAAGCAAAATCAGAACTGATTGCATGATTATTTTGAGATGTAATAAGTCCAGATAATTTTATTCTTCCTTAATCATGTTTTTTTAACCGATCCATCTTCACCCTGGAGATGATTCATCACAGAGCTTACCATAGATTCTTTAAAATAAATAAGTAAATAAAAAGACAGAAAAATGGGGGGGAGGGCACCAACCAACCCCAAAATAAATACATAGCTTCATGCATTTTCTTTCTTGTTCTCTCTCTCTCTCCCTCTCTCTCTCTCTCTCTCTCTCTCTCTCCCTCTCTCTCTCTCTCTCTCTCTCCCTCTCTCTCTCTCTCTCCCTCTCTCTCTCTCACACACGCACACGCACACGCACGCGCACGCGCACGCGCACGCACACGCACACGCACACGCACACGCACACGCACACACACACACACACACCCCCTTCAGAATAATCCAGTCCGTGATGGAAAATCATTTCATGACCATGAACCGGGTGTTGGGCTCCAGGCAGACAGCACTACGAGTGGTCCTCCACGTGTGAAGTCGGCATCCAGGCCCCTCTGATGGAGAAGCTTCCTCCACAGGGAGCCATATGGAAGCACAGCCAGAGGTCAGCAGATAAAGCTTCCTTGGGTTTACTTTGGTCTCCTGTCTGAGGGTCTTTCTACTTTGTTCCTCAGTCAGTTGGAGATTTTTTTTCCCCTTGACCAAAACAGGAGATTGATCTTCAAACAAAAGTTGATCAGCTCTGTGTCCTCGAGCAAATCACTTACCACTCAGGGCTTCAGTTTCCCTGAGAAATGAAAGGTTGTTAGTTTCCTGGGGCTACAGTAACAAATGACCACAAACCGGGTGGCTTAAAACAACAGAGATTTATTTTCTCCCAGTTCTGGAAGCCAGAGGTCCGAAAGCAGGGTGTCAGCGAGGTCGCGCTCCCTCTGACACCTGTAGGGCCCTTTCTCACCTCCTCCGGCTGCGGGAGGGTGCACTCAGTCCTCGGTGCTCCTGGCTTTGGGCGCGCCGCTCTGATCTCGGCTTCCACCATCACATGGCCTCTCCCTCCGTGTCTTTTCTTCTTCTTATGAAGACTCCAGCTGCTGGATTGGGGTTAGCCTCCCCTCCTTTTCAAGAATGACCTTATTTTAATGTGATGACAGCTGCCAAGACCCTACTTGCAAATAAGGTCTTATTCACAGGTACTGTGTGTCAGGACTCAGGATATCTTCCTGGGGACAGAATTTGACCCACAACGTATAGCTTTGGCTACTTGACCTCTAAGATGCCTGCAGCAGGTTCCTAGTTTGCATGACTGGGGGGACTGTGGTGTCAGCACCAGAGGAGGGGACAGAAGGGGCTTAGTTTCACTCGTGTCAACGCTGAGGACTAGTGGGCTGTCTATGTGGAGACACCCTGTACGCCGTCTGAGGTCTGGGGGGACAACCGGGCTGGGGTGCAGTGTTGGTGCTTCTCAGAGTAGGAACTGAGGTTGACCGTGAAGGAATCACCAGGGTGGGGAGCGTGGAACGGGAGGAGGAGGTGCGGCTGGTGGAACCCAGGACACTCACTCTTAAGGAGCAGGCAGAGGAAGAAGAGGCCACAGAAGGAGAATTGGGCAACTCAATGGTGATGGGAGATCTCAAGAGCAGCTTCAGCCTCACAGTGAGATGGAAGCCACGTTCCACTAGGTTGAGGATGGGGTCGGAGGTCAGAAAATGGCCCCGAATGGGACCTACTACTCACTGAGGTCCGGGAAAGAAGACAAGGGGGTGGATCGTAAGTGGATGGAGATGCCGCGTTGGGTTAGGTGTGTTTTGTTTATTCCGGCATTACGCGTCTTTTGTACGTAGATGGGAAGGTGCCCCCGTGGAAAGGAGTGAGAAGGAGGAGAGGATGAAGGTAGAAAGTGCAGATGGAGCAAGTCCTAGGGAGGCTGGGGCTGCGTAAACGTTGACTCCACAGAAAAGGGAGCTCCTATACTGGGTGGGAGTGTACGCTGGTGCAGCCACTGTGGAGAACAGTATGGAGGGTCCTCAGAAAACTGAAAATAGAGCTACCACAGGATCCAGCAATCCCACTCCTGGGCATATATCCAGACAAAAATTATAATTTCAAAAGACACATGCACCCCTATGTTCATAGCAGTGCTATTCACAACTGCCAAGACATGGAAGCAACCTAAATGTCCATCGACAGATGAATAAGTAAAGAAGATGTGGTACATATATACAGGGGACTATTACTCAGCCATAAAAAAGAATGAAATAATGCCATTTGCAGCAACATGGATGGACCTAGAGGCTATCATACTAAGTGAAGTCAGAAAGAGAAAGACAAATGCCATATGATATCACTTATATGTGGAATCTAAAATATGACGCAAATGAACATATCTGTGAAACAGAAACAGACTCACAGACATAGAGAGCAGACGTGTAGTTGCCAAAGGGGGAGGGGTGGGAGAGGGAGGATTGCGAGTTTGGGATTAGCAGATGCGAACCGTTATATGTAGGATGGATAGACAACAAGGCCCTACTGTAGAGCACAGGGAACCATATTCGGTATCCTGTGATAAACCATAATGGAAAAGAATATGAAAAAGAAAATATACATATATGTATAACTGAATCACTTTGCTATACAGCAGAAATTAACATGACATTGTATATCAACTATACTTTAACAAAATAAAATTTTTTAAAAGTTACCTACAAAAACACACAGGGGAACCTTAAATGCATATTGCTAAGTGAAAGAAGCCAGTCTGAAGAGGCTACACTCTGTATGATTCCAACTCGATGACATTCTAGAAAAGGCAAAACTATGGAGACAGTAAAAAAAAATTCAGTGATTTCCAGGGGCTGGGGGTCAGGAGGAAGGATGAATAGGTGCAGCACAGGGGGTTTGTACGGCAGTGAAACTCTCTGACTCTGTGCTTGTGGATACGTGACACTGCACATCTGTCAAAACCCATAGCGCACACGAGGCTGAGCGTGAACCCTAATGTAAACTGTAGAATTTAGTTAACAATAACGTATGGATATTGGTGCATCAGTTGTCACAAATGTACCACACTAGTGCGAGAAGTTCATAATTCGGGAAACTGATGCCAGGAGAGAGGGGATATATGGGAACTCTGTAGTTTCTGCTCAGTTTTCCTGTAAACCTACAACTGCCCCGGTAAATAAATGTTAATTTTCAAAAAGAGCTAATGACTAAAAAAAAGGAATAATAAAGGTTTACCAAGCAGGTAAGTGGGAAGGAAAGGATTTGATGGTTCTAGGCTGGAATGGAAAAGGAGGTACAGAGGAGGAGCTGGCTTAGACGGGAGAGGGGATGCCTCATCCTCGGACTCTGGAGTGAGGATGGACGGGTACCTATATGTGTGGGCAGAGGGGACGCCCTGCCTCTGGTGGCAGGGAGCCGGGGTGCCAGCTGAACCTTCCTGGAAGCAAAGGCTGGACCTACGTTAAGAGTGAGGCCTTTGAAAGACCAAAGGGCAGCAGCAGGATTGGGAGGGAAAAGCTTCAGGCCGCAAGGCAGACATGGCAGCTGCAAGGCTGGGAAGAGGAGAAGAAGCCGGATTGGGCCTCAGACTCCCGCATGTCTGACCACCTGGGACAACCCAGTGGGGAGCTGAGAGCAGAGACTGCCCATCGAGGACCCTGCACTGGGTGAAAGTGTCAGGCTCCAGTGCCCCGGCCACGATCAGTCGTGGGCCGGGGGCTTCCCAAGGTGAGCACGGCCTGGCCTGAAAGCTGAAGCCGACTCCTGATGTGAGCAGCTGGGGGCCGAGCCGCAGGTTCTTCCTGGAAGGTGATCAGAACCGGGGGCCCCTTCCTGTCTGCCCCACAGGTGGGCCTCTGCTCAGAGGCAGTAGATGGAAGGGGATGTGAAGAGAGCAGCAAAAGATTGGAGCTGTTGTTGAGAAGAACATGCCCACCCAAGACTTGGTTGTAAGGACCATGACGGGAAGGGTTGGAGACTCCAGCTGGCTCCGTGCTTCTCTCTGTGGCTTCCAGGGGTCTATGAAGGAGGTAGATTGAACATAAAACCAAGTTGGGTGTTTGCTAGGCTTGTGAGAGGGGAGCCATTCAGTGGGAGATTGGAGCAGAGGATGAATGACCATCAAGTGGATCATTGGAGGGGGAGGTGGAAGAGATAAGGCTGAAAGGCACTTTTAACATGAAAGCAAAATAATCCGACACAGTCGCAGGCAGATGCAAAAATACAGGCTTATTTCATAGAAACAAATGGGGAGGACGTGGTTGAGAGCTGACTTCTCTATACCCAAGTTCCCATCGAATACAGAAACGTAGGACATGCGTTGGCTTGCTGGGTTCTGTGGAGCAAATTTGTCCCTACAGATGGTAGATGATTGTGCCTCTGGTTAGAATCACACCTAGATAGTGGTGCATGGTTGACTTGAATATTTACCAGTTTACCCGTGAGTAAACAAACAGGCATTTTTCAAATATCTACTAGGTAAGCGCTGTGCTACCTGGTTTCAGTATCTATAGTGTGACACGGTATACGATTGAGTCATGTGGTCTGTGGTCCTGTGTGATCAGCCCCGGCGCGTGCTCTGTGCCTGCGGAAGCTGGCGCTCGGCCGCTAGACTTCGGATGCCCAGCCCGTGGTTCTTCCTGTCACTGTGCTGCCTCCACGCTGGGGGCGCTCGTCTGATGTGTCGGTGATGGGAAATGTGCATTGTCTCTAGAGCGGGTGTAAAGGTCTCCTGTGTGCGGGGGAGCAGAGGTCATAGAGCTGGAAGGTGTGCGTGGCCGGCGCTCACCCAACCTCCTGAGACACTGGATCCACTGGAGGTACCGTTTCCAGGTGGCATTTATGGAAATTGACACTTGTTAGATTAAAGAGAAGTTAGTCTGCTGTTCCTGAATATCCTAGACACCTGCTAGAAACCATAATCTAACAAACTGAATTTCAATACTAAGTAAGGCTGTTTCTTTCTGATCTCTTACCCTGTCCTCTGTGCTTGGAAACTTCTAAATCAACCCAGGCCAGGTGAATTCATTAGACCTTCAAACCTGCAAAAGGTCTTTTACTCAGGGCCACCCCCATAACCCCTCCATCCTTACTTATTTGCTTATTCAAATGTGTGTGTTGAGTGCTGATGCTGTCTAGATATGGAAGTAATTTTTTTTTTCAATTCAATATCGAGATTACAGTATGGTGGGAAGGGAATT
Source organism: Physeter macrocephalus (assembly GCF_002837175.3). NCBI lineage: Eukaryota > Metazoa > Chordata > Mammalia > Artiodactyla > Physeteridae > Physeter > Physeter macrocephalus. The sequence goes on along the minus strand of NC_041218.1, from coordinate 3,430,769 downwards.
CTCTAACTGTTCTTTATTTCCTATAATAATGTTTATGACCAATGAGACATAAGCTATTAAAATTCTTTGGAATTTTTTAGCTTTCCATTTTGAAGAATTTTGGGTGAAGAAAAGTTGCAAAAATAGCATAAAGAATTCTCTTCTATTCCTCAACCCACTTCTCCTACTGTCAGTGTATTTTATAACCCCAGTATAATTATCAAGAACAGAAAATTAACATTGGTACAATATTATTCACTCAATTACAGACCTTATTTGCATTTGACCAGTTTTTCTACCAGTGTCCTTTTTTCTGTCTCAGGATCCCACATTCCTGTAGATGTTATTTCCCCTCAGTCCCCTCCAGGCTATGACGTTTCCTCAGTCTTTCCTTGTCTTTCGTGGAAAGAAAGATCACTTTTGAAGATCACTGGTCAGCTGTTTTGGTGAGCGCCTCCATTTGGGTCTGCCTGAAGCTTTCTCATGATTGGAGTAAGGCGATGCATTTTTGGCGAAAATACTGTTACCGACCCACCCAAGTTGGTCCCCAACCAGGGGTCTCCCGCCCGGTGTTGCTGGAGCCAGCAGAAGGGGACGGAGCTCAGTTCAGAGGCAGAGAGAAGCTTTGTTCTCTGAGCGGAGAACGGCTTAGGCTCTAGAGCAGCTCTCTCCCGCCAGGCTGGGGCGGGGCCGCTTTATAGGGTCTGGGTGGCGGAGGGGGTGGGGTTGTCGGGGGCGGGGCAGCCGCGCCGCTCACGCTCCAGATCGCAAAGTGCCGGGCGCAGCGGTCCTGCGCACGGCCCGCTGCCGCCATCTTGAATCGCGGTGTCGTGAGCAGCGTCTGTAAACACGGCCCTGAGCCGAGGTGTCGGGCGCAGCCGTTTTGCGTCAGAAACTCTGGTCTGAGCGGGCGAGGCCTCTGCACGCGAACCCCTGTGAGCGAGTGGAACTAGACTAAGCGCAAAGGAAGAAAAGGTTAGACTTATTACCCAGATTCTGTTTTCATTCTCCGGGAATCGTTGACGGGGTTTGCTGGTGACACTCAGCGTCGCAGGAGCTGCATGGGTGCAGGACGAAGCCGGTGCGGGGAGGGTGCGTGTGCGCGTATTGATGTGCGCACAGGTGTGCGTGCACGGGGTTTGCCGGTGACGATACCATGTATAGGATGTTGTCTCTCAGTGCATCTTGCTAAAGGTTTGTGATGTTGTGTTTCACTTCTGGGGGTGTTGATCCGGATCTCTGGGTTGAGTTGCTGTCTGCCAAGCTTCTCCCTGCAAAGTTGCCATGTCCTTCCCGTTTGTGGTTGATAAGTATCCTGCGACTGTGCAAATCTTCTTTCTCTTCAGACTTTCACCCACTGATTTTAGCATCTCTCGGTGGGTCTTGTCTGCAAGGTTCATCACTGTGGTGTTCGTCCAAGGGTGATGCTCCTTCCGTCTCCCCTTCTCCATTGATGGATTGGAATTCTCTTGTGAGGAAGAGCTGGCTCTCCTCCCCCGCTTAGTTATATATTGGATTATTTATATTAGTAAGGATTGATTCATGGATATTTATTTTATTCTATGGGTTAATCCAGTATTATCATTAATTTTTTTTTTTTTGCTCAAATTATTCCAACTGTGGCCGTGGGAGATCCCTGTAAGTTAGGTTCTGCCTTCTGTTAACAAGCTCTACCATTTTTGAGTATTTCCTTACTTTCTGACCCATAAGATGTTCCAGACTCATCCTGCATTTTTCTTGTTATAGCCTGGATAAATTTCTTCTCCTAGGAGCACTATTTTTTTTTTTTTTTTTAATTGGAAGATGGTGCTGAGACAGCAACATATGAGCCCACTGGGTGGTCTCGTTGTTACTGGTTGTTATTGGATCTAGTCTTCTCTATGAACAGAGCAAGGACATGCATGTATGTATACTAACCTATGGACTCACATATCTGGATTTTGGACCTATCTGTATGTATGTGTGTGGATGTATAGGTGAGAAATGATATCAGTGTAGTTTCAATTTGTATTTCTCTAATTTTGCATGTGTTTGAGTACTTTTTAATACATTTGAGGACCATTTTTCTATATTTGTGAATTATCTGTTCATGTGGTTTTCTTATTGTTTTGTTTTGGTCTTTTATAACCTCCATATTTTAGAGTTATTTATGTAATAGGGATATTAGCCATTTTTCCATGGTATTTGTTATTAATATTTTCTTCCAATTTTCTATTGTTTGTGGGGTTTTTGTCTTGCAAAAAATTTTTAATTTTTATGTAAATTTACCCCTCTTTTATTTTATCACTTCTGGATTTTGAGTCATCCTTAGAAAGCCTTTCCCTCCACAAGGTTAGAGAGGAAATCACCTATGTTTACGAAAATACTTTGAAATATTAAAAACATACAAATGGTAGGATTTGCTAAAATCATTTGGAAGCTGGAATGCTAGACGCCCTTCCTCTTCTAACTGCCTGGGTACCAGCCTTCCCAGCCAAGTCCTCTTGTCGTGGTCACCCCTTACTCCATACCTTATCACCCACCTTCAGGCTTCCCTGGTTTCTCCAGACCCATCTCCACGCCATCTAAAACTACCCTGGAGCTTTGCAGACTATCTTGTCTTCCCTGACACTTTTTACTCTGAAATGTATTCTGCTTTGCCCTGATAGTATTATTAAACATTTACTTTAGAATTTTCTACTGATTCAAGCTCTGAATCAGCGCATCCTTACCCATTTCACCTCCCTTCCCTTCTTGCTTCGTCTTGTTTCAAGCAACTCCTAAAATTCAACGTCTTTAAAATTCACCAAAGACCACTCAACCCTAGTCTCTGTAGATGAATGAGCACATTCATAGCTGTGTCTTCTGCACAAGAAACATAGCTGAGAGTGGATAGGGTGCTCCCCTGACAGAGTCTGGCCTGTTCAGCAGAACACAGGGAGCGGCAGCATCCAGAAGAAACATGAACATCAGTCTCTCCTGCGTGTGTACACAGTGGGAGCTGCAAAACATGCTGAAATATTTAATAGTTATAAAAGTGTTAGTTTTTTTCTTTTTCTTTCTGACTTTTATTCATTATGACCTTTATTTAAGTACATAGACAGGATTTTTTTTAGCATGGTGTTTTGCGTATCAGTAAATTAAGAATGAAAAATGTAAGTGATGTTTGAAAGAAAAAATCCTTCTCCCATGCTTCCTCTCACTCCTTCTCACTTCAGTGTCTCTCTGTCTCTCTGTCCCTCCCTCCCTCCCTTCTTATCAACACAAACCAAAGGGTGGACTCTGTCCTGAGACCACCGGTTTTAAAAGGTCAGAATGACCTGGCATTATGCTTGGGCAAAAACCTATCTGCCAGGAAAGCCAAAGATGGAAATACAAGTTGTGGGGATTTATTACCGTATAGCTATGCATTTCCGTGTTTAATTTTGACTATTATGGATATTTTAAAAAGCTGATCTACAGACCTCTCTGCATGTTCTCTCTTGATGAATATTTACTATTGGAATTAAGCAGTGATGGACCTATTGCAGGTTCATGTAAACTTTATATACATATATAAATATATAATTACATAATTATATATATAAATATATAAATATATATATATGTATATATATGTATCTCTTTGAAGAAATCTAATGGAGGCTGAATGAGACATTTTATTTAATAACACAAGCTCCTGAAATTGATTCAATGGAAGAAAAAGGAGTAAGTTTCAGCTGGAGGATAATATGACAGCATCTTAAATGCTTGTTTCCCACCATTTTTCTTTGCTTGTTTTTTTTCTTTCGATGAATATTTACTATTGGAATTAAGCAGTGATGGACCTATTGCAGGTTCATGTAAACTTTATATACATATGTAAATATATAATTACATAATTATATATATAAATATATAATTATATGTATATATGTATATATATGTATCTCTTTGAAGAAATCTAATGGAGGCTGAATGAGACATTTTATTTAATAACACAAGCTCCTGAAATTGATTCAATGGAAGAAAAAGGAGTAAGTTTCAGCTGGAGGATAATATGACAGCATCTTAAATGCTTGTTTCCCACCATTTTTCTTTGCTTGTTTTTTTTCTTTCAGGGATCCTCAAAGTCTAGATCCACCAGAAGTCAGCAACGCAAAACTTCAGTATGCAGGATGGGGCCCCAAGGGTCAACAGCTGGTAAGCTCGTCCCTTTCAGTGACCAAGTTTCTGTGTTGAAGTTTCCGTTTTATAGACTGACTATATCTCACTCTGCTCAGAATCTGTGTTTGTGTGAATTTAAGTTTTGAAAAAGTCCCCCAGGACATCTGCACGTGTAAATGGCCATTTCCTTTGCTTGAGAACCGTCTTGAAATTGGGAGAGCATATGCCCTGGTTCTGGTACCCTTTATCCTTAAAGCAGTCCCTGACTGGAGCTGTGTGTGTATGGACTATAGACGTACTGTGAATCGGAGCTCCACCTCATCAGAGGGCCACAGATGGGAACGATCAGAATCATGGGGTCATGAAAGGTTCTTCTGCTTTGCTCTTGGAGCTCTGGCTCTTTTCTTTGGCAGGTTTTATGAGAAAAGTAGATGTGCTGGCCATGGTAGAGCCGGGCTCCCTGCAAGTAGCATCTGCAGAATCCTCCACAGCTAGTGTGGCCCTCTCTGCGTTACACCGAATATCTTCATGGATTCCCACTCAAACTGGCAAAACTAAGATGTTTCAAGAAACTGAATGGCCAGGATGGTGTAGTGAAAAGGGGTCTGAACAACCAGTTAGAAGACAAAGGTTCTAACCCTGGGTGTTCACAAACTAGCTGCCAGGCTGCTGTCAGCTGGCCCAGCTACTGAGTGAAAAATCTGGATGAGGTGACCTTACAGGTTTGTCCCAACTCCAGCGTTTCATTTGTCTAAAACCGGATGATAGCTGTCAGTTCCGTTCGGGAGGTTGCAGAAAGTGTCTGCAGTTTGAAGATCAGGTGACATGGTGGCTGATCATGTCACCATTTTCTTCTACATCTTTAAGCTGATTAACGAAGCTGCATTTTAAAAGCTTTCTTTTCCCAGAAAAAGTGCAGAAAATGATCATTTTTTAAGATCTTGGGGCAAGATTCTATTGGGTAGGCTGTCTACTGTCTTAGGAATTAAAACAGTCCTACTTTCCCCAATAGTACAATTATTTTTTCTCGGTTTCATATTAATTCCATTGCCTCAAACTGATGTGAAGTAACGGGAGGGTATCGGCCACAAGCCTACTTTAGCTGTTCCCCGAGGGTTCCTGGCGCTGCACGCTCAGTGAGCTGAGGTTTCGAAAGGCACATTTAAGGATCTAACCCAGTGACAGCAGGTCAGGAGGGTGCTGCAGGCTGACTCGGCAGGATGACAGCAGTCCATCAACGCCGTCAGAAGCAGGAGAGAAAAGTCATCATTGCTCAAAGGCGCTATCTCTTACCCAAGGGAAGACTGCAGTTCCACAGGAGACTGTAGAAGACCTAAGTGTTTGAGACTCATGTGACTGATCTCTGATAGTTACGTCCCTCTGAAAATCAACGATGGAGAACGTTTCTGGGAAGCAGATCTTTCCCGCATCCATCAAGTCATTCCGTAAACGTGACACGGCACCTCCGTAGAGGGCTCTCCCCTTTCTCCTTGGTCCTTTGGGGGCCCCCGGCACCACGCGGGGGAGGGCGCGGGGAATGGGCACCTCACCGAGTGGTCGTCGTCCAGCCTTTTTATAGTCATCCGGAAAAGAACGTCAAGACTTGGGCATTGTCGGGATGTCTTTCTACCTGCCCAGTGATTCTCACTAAACCTGCAGACTCCCGTGGGCCCGTGGGAGAGGCCGGATGCTATAACAAGGTCGTGCCCCCTAGGCCTGCCTTCTGGAAAGGGCTTGCAATTTAAGGAAGAATCAACCCAGAGCTGCAAAAGGAGGCGGTGTGTATTGCACGCATGCACACGCACACACACTTAAGGATTCTGTCTAGAATGCGGGGCAGCCGGGGCCCTGGCCTGATCATTCTCTGGGCAGCTGACTCATTGGCCAGTCCCTCCCCTGCCTGAAGCCACTGCTGCCTCCTGGACAATTGACTTTACACTCACGCCAGGCTGCCCAGTGGACGGGGCTGGGTTAAGTGATTACAGAAGTTATTATAGTCATCTCTTACAGAATAACCAGCAGCATAACTAGGCATCAACTTCTCTGAGAAAGCTCCCCTGCCGACACGGCCGGGTGGCACCTCCGGGCGCCCACGTGTCACCGTGCAGTCTCCTATCACACACAGTTTCCTGCCCACACATCTCTCCGCGGTGAGGTGGCCTTTGGTCTAGGCCTCGAGCACTTTTCATCTGTGTGTTCTGAGTGCCTAGCTCAACACCTGGCGCTGAGGAAGTATTTGTTGAGGTCAAAAGTGAGTGCGCGAGTGGACGCGTTAATAATCAGCTGATACATTCTTGTGGTCCTCAGCCACGTAAACATAAAATAATTGGATGGAGACAAATAGCCGGAATCTGCGTGTATGTTTAGGATATTACTAACGGGGAGGGAAGTTCAGCTTCCTTTCTGCTTCAAGGAAGTAAAGGTTCGGTTAAGTAGTAATTGCTGATGTTTGAGCTTAGTACCAGAAGTACTCATGTGCTCGTGGAATTTTTGAGTTTTTAAACTTTTTTAACTTTGCAGTTTTTATTATACTGTTCTTGTACTGAGTCTAGTAGGCAGTACAGCTCATCACTGAGAAAATATCCTATAGCTTGGAGCAGGGGTCAGCGAGCTTTTCCTGTAAGGGGCCAGGTAGTAAATGTTTTAGGGGATCAAATGCCCTCTTGGCCGTCCTTAGCTGGGGAGGCCTGACCCCTGGGACCAGCACCCCTGGGACCAGGCCTGACCCCTGGGACCAGCACGTGACCGGTCCTCCCAGTGGGCACTCTTGCCAAAGAACATTCAAAACCCACAAGCAGGCCTTGTAAACACTAACGAATCGCATTGCCATTTTATTTTAAAAAGTAAATATTGCTCCCCAAAGGAAATCAACTCTAATTTTAATGAGTAATTCTCCTCGGGAGCAGAGAACACAGCTGCGGTTAAAGTTCACCCGAGAACTTTCCCAGCATCGCCACCTCCTCGTGAGGAGGGGTCTCAGCGATGCATTTGGGTCGGGAACCCCGTAAACCACAGGAAGATGACACTGGGCACCAGGAGGAGCTTAAAGGCATTTTCTCCAGTGCTTCGAGGTGGCCTGCAGTTAGTGGCTCTTACCTCTTAGGGTAGATTTTGTTAGACCTTCGATCACATCGTAGGTCGTGAACACTGCCTGACTGGTCCCTGCACTGTTAGAGGGGAGGGAAAACCTTGACCTTGGGGAGGCCTCCATTCTGCCGGAAAGTCGCTTCTGAAATGGTGCTGGTCTGTGGTCTTGGTTGTTCAAGACGGATAACCAGGTTGTTTCCAGAATTCCACATCATCTGCTGAAAGCCTTACAGATAGGAAAATGGATTTGGATAGATTAAACGGGATTAGTGAGAAAATACACGTAAAACTTTGAACAGATTCCTCCCCCTTGCTTCCCCTTTCTCCCATTCTTTATGCGGTCAGTATACGTAGTGATTTACACTAAAACATAAACTATATCAAAATTTCTCTCCATATTGTATCATTCTCCAGGTATCCTCTGCAGAGGAGTCTCTGCCTAAATTGAGAACGTCTCTGAGTTCTTTGATCTTTTCGTGAAGCCCCGCCCCCGTGCGTGTTTGTCTGTTTATGTGAGGTTTTGTCTCTGCTGACCTAGAATATGATCAAATTATCCTTTCATTTCCTCGCATGTCACCTCTGCTAGAGACATTTAGTAAAAACACACGAACACTGAGGGCAGCCGCAGTGGCCTTCTTTGTGCTTACGGCTGACAGCGTTTGAGTTCAGGCCTCTTCAGGGCACCTTGCAGGCTAACACACCGACACAGGGAACTTGGTGAATTTGTCGCATGGCAGTGTTTTCTTTTAGAACCAAGTGACATGGGAACTTCTACAGTCGCAACTGCACAGCATTAGACAACATTAAGAATTTGAGGGGCTTCCCTGGTGGCGCAGTGGTTGCGCGTCCGCCTGCCGATGCAGGGGAACCGGGTTCGCGCCCCGGTCTGGGAGGATCCCACATGCCGCGGAGCGGCTGGGCCCGTGAGCCACGG